>NC_141155.1:86117066-86417066 GCF_053477565.2 Lygodium microphyllum
AATCTATAGTCTATGAATGCTTAAATGAAGAGGGCACATATACAAGGGTTGTAGACATATCTCCTCTAGCTGAATCTCGCCCACTAGCACCTAAAAACAAGTGTGTGTGGCAGGCTGCCAAGTCAACTAAAATAGAAGAAAAGAATGCAATAAAATAATGCAATCGGACGACAAAAAACTGGCCGACCTGATAAAAAAACTGCCAACTACAACACAAATGAATAAAATCATCAGCAATCAGTCCTCCAACTGCCACATGGCACCATCGCCTGCCTGATAAACTGCCCCCGTACTCTGTATTTTCTGAAAATGCCCACTGACTAACAAGAATAATGAATAATGCCCTCCAAGAGTACCTCTGAGAGAATTGACTACACCAATGGTAGCCTGAGAAATGCTAGTCCAAGGATGAATAATATCTAACACCCCCTCTCAGATCAGGATGCAACATAAGGCTCAAGGATCTAGAGTGGTGTCGTAGAAGAAGCTAAGGAACCACCTTCAGAAACAAATCTTCAAGATTGTCCTTTGTCTTGCAATAAACCACATCAATGGTCGCATCCAAGATCTTCTCCCAAATGAAATGGTACTGAATCTCAATGTGCTTCGACCTAGCATGAAACACTCGGTTCTCTGCCAAAGCAATTTAACTCTCATTGTCTCAAGGAAGTGTTGTAGAACCTGTCTAAGTACAGCCAAGCTCTCCTAGTAACCTCCAAAGCCATACCATCTCACATGTGGTAGAAGACCCCGCTCTATACTCCGTCTCGATAGAAGAAAGGGCAATGGTGGGCTGTTTCTTGCTATTCCATAACACTAGCACCCAAAGTAAAACAATATCCTGTCGTTGGCCTCAAGTGGTCAACATCTCCAGCCCAATTAGAATCTGTCCAACCTATAAGAGACAAAAAGTAATCTTGAGTATCTGTTGGATAATCAATACCAAGATTGGAGATTGGGGGTCCCCCTCAGGAACCGCAAAATCCTCATAGCAGCCTTCCAATATACCATCTTGTGTTCACTCATGAACTTGGCCAGCAAACCTACAGGAAAGCACAAATCAACCTAAGTGTTAAGAACCCAAATCAAGGACCCAGTCAACTGCCTATAGCAGGTAGCATCTGCCGAAGAATTTGCATGGGATGTACCCTTCCAATTCGGATCCATAGGAGAAGAAATGGCCTTACATCACTCCATTTCAAACGTGGCCAAAAGTTCTTGCACATACCGTTGCTAGGAGATGAAAATCCCTCTCGAAGTCCGATAGATCTCATGTCCTAAAAAGAAATGAAAAGTGCCCATATCTATCATCTCGAACACCTCATATAGTGCCACCTTAGTCTCCTTGACCTTTTGGGCATGGTCACCAATCAAAATAAGATCATCCACATAAAGCACAAGCAACACATGCCCTCCAACTAAGGTGTGGATATACAACTAGGGATTGAAAGAGGAGTGTCGATACCCCAACTTCCCTTGGAGGAACTAGTTGATCTTCTTATTCCAAGCACGTGGAACCGGCTTTAGACTGTAAAGGGCCTTTTTCAACTTGTATACCTATCCATTTGATGAGGAAAATCCAAGAGGTTGCTCAACATGGATCTCCTCCTTCAAATCACCATTGAGAAAGGCAAACTTCACATCAAGTTGATAAATCGGCCATCTCTTATGGCTAGCTAAGGCAAGAATGACTCTAATGGTAGCCATCCGAGCAGTAGGTGCAAAGGTATCATGGAGATCCACCCCTAGCTGCTTTGCGAAGCCCTTTGCAACGAGCCGCACTTATACTTATCCAGACTATCATCGCTATGATATTTGGTCTTGAAGACCTATTTTACACCAATCACATACTTATGAACGGGCCGAGACACAAGATCCCAAGTGCCATTCCGCTCAATAGCATCCAACTCCTACTCCATAGCCTTCTTCCAATGCTATGACTGCAAAGTCTCCTTCATGGAGATGGGCTCCTTATTCTGTATGGCGCGGATCATGAAACAATAGTTAGTACAAACAAGCTCAGTAGTATGTGTCTAGTTCCTCCGAGACCGACGCAATCCATCTTGCGGCTGCCACTCCTCTTAGGGACATCCTAATCCCTAAATCACGAAGTGTGTCTCGTGCCTAAAGAGGAGAAGGCCAGATTGCTCCTCTATATGCACCATTTGTTGAAGTCTCTGGAACATCCATCAATGATGGCGCAAGTGGGGAAGCCGATGGGGAAGTGGTATCCTCATTCGAAATGAAGCATCTCCACAAGACAACAATACCTTTGGCACCCATCTCCTGAATCTCCAAGCACAAGGTGCTCCTCAACCCCCTCTAAGGTTGGAACTTCCACGAACTGAACATCTCAACTCATGCAGACATCCCACTTAACGAGATCATACAAACAATAACCGTGGGACTACGAGCTGTAGCCCACAAACACCTATCTTTGGGAAGCTACTTCAAATTTATCATGCTGTCTTTGAAATGTGGACATAGGTGTCATACCTAAAAACCCTAAAATAAGAAACATCATGCTTAGACCCTAAATACCGCCTCATAAGGTGTCATACCAACAACAGCCGAAGTGGGAGATCGATTTAGGATGTGGACTATAGTAGCCATAGCCTCGGCCCAAAAGCACTAAGATGGCTATCTATGCTCCATCATGATGCGAACCATCTCAATTACACTTTGGTTCTTCCACTCCAATATGCCATTCTCTTGAGGTATGTTTGTGTTTGCAAACTCCTGGTCGATACTATGATCGACACGAAACCTAGCAAGCTCATTAGAAACGATTTCTCCACCCTTATTTGATTGTAATGTCTTTAGTTTCCAGACTAATTGGTTCTCCTCAAAGAGCAACAGATCCTTAAAGTGGGAAAACACCTCTGACTTCAATTGCAAAAAATAAGCTCATGTCATCCTACTAAAATCGTCCACAATAAGCATGAAATACAAGCTCCCCTTAAGGGACTCTGTCCTCACAGGTCCACACAGATTTGTAGAGACAAGCTCCAAGGATGCTAAAGACTGCCTTGAAGCCTTGTTGGGAATGGCATCACGATGTTGTTTCCCACGAATGCAAGATACACATGGCTGCTCGCTCAAACAAGTTGTCCCCTAGAAGCTTTCCGAAGGTAATTAGAATTTAGGTGGCCAAACTGAGCATGCCAAAGCTTGGACTCTGTCTGAGAGGTAAGAAGAAGAGAGGTCAAGGAAAAAGGAGACCTTAACTTGTAGAATTCATTCTCCTCATAACTAGAAGTACCTATCTTGATCCATGATCAAGAATCCAAAAGGAATCCTCGTCAAACACAACCAAGAGGCCAAATTTACAAATCTTGTGTACCGAAAGCAAGTGGTAACCCAAGTCTGGCACATAAAGCACCCTTGAAGTATGAGCACTACCCTGCCCATCTAGAATAAGCTACATATTACCCCTGCCTTGAATAGAAACAGAAGAGCTATCACCAATGAAAATCTATCCATGCGAAGGCTGCAAATGTGCAACACCTAGTGCACAAGGAGTCATGTGCCGAGAGGCACCACTGTCAACTATCCACTCATGAGAATGTGGAGCTGTCAATGCAGCATCAAAATCCCTAGGGATTGATGCCTCAACCACCTCCAAGTAGAGGAAGGTAGCTGATGAGGGAGCAGTCACCACTTCTGAATCCTTTGAAGACTTCTCCTTGTCAGGAAAATCCTTCTTCCAATGACCCGTCTTACCACAGATGTGACAAGTGGAATTTTTCTCTTTGTCCTCCTTGGATTTTATCCTCCTCCTTTTGGTCCTTTCCCTACTTCTAAGAGGACTAACCTATCAATGCCTCCAATTTGAAAGCATTATGTCCTTTCAATTGTTCCTCTTGGTCCAAAACCATAGGAACCAACTCTTCCCAACAAAGAGTCTTTGTCTGCCCTGAGGCAATCAAGGTGGAGTAAAATGCACTGAATTAGGGTGGTCGCTAAGAAAGAAGGGTTATCACCATGTCCTACAAGGTAATCGCCTTCCTTACGTTTTAGACCTGTATTTGCAATTGTCAAGGCTTATTAACATCCTTCCGCATAGAAGAAGACTTGTTAGAACTGAAAGTCCTTATCTGAATCTCCACGGACACCCACTTTATCACGGTCATCGGATTGTACATCTGATCAAGCTCCAACCATATGTCTCGAGCCACACTCAAGTGCTCAATGTGAGCAATGACGACTAGAGTATAGGAGAGAAAGAGGAAAGAATGGATGCGAGCATTCAATTTGTCCCAATGCGCCTGTACCTTCATCAACTCGGCTTTCTCATCTAAAGAAAGCTTGGAGGAATCACGAGCTATAGGACAACCTATAGCCTCGGTCATAAGCTCTACCAAATCATAGATTCCAAGGTGGCAAGCATCATTACACGCCAAATGCGGTAATTCTCCCCATCAAGCTTTTGATCTGCAAGAAGAGTGAGTAGCACGAGGATCTTATGGTCCATAATAGCCTGAAACTCCACATCAATTTCGGTTGACATTGTAAACCATGCACAGTGCCAGTGCCTGCTAGGGTTTCCTCCGCTCATTCTCAAAGAGTTCCACCTATCGGAGGCAATGAAAACCCAAAAACTGCATCAAAAGGCTGAAAATGCAGCCTTTCCTCCTTCACAAACAGCGAAGACCTGCAAAAAACAGCAACATTGTTCCTTCCCTACATAACCTATTCACCACAACCTCCAAAGGCTGAAAACTCAAACTTTTGTCACGAAGAATCCTTCCAATCAATTCTAATCATCCCTTCTACGCTGCTTTGATGCCATGTCAGAGTGTAGCGAATGTAGAAGCATATGGACCGGATTGAAAGAAAATGAACACGAGAGAAAGGGAGAAAGAAAAGGGAGAAGAACGCAGAAATCTGCAATCTATGAATGCTTGAATGAAGAGGGCAGATATACAAGGGCTGTAGACATATCCCCTCCAGCCAGAATCTCTCCCACCAGCGCTTGAGAAAAAGTATGTGGGACAAGCTGCCAAGTGGGCTAAAATAGGAGAAAAGAATGCAATAAAATAATGCAGTCATCTAGCAAGAAACTAGCCGACTTAATCAAAAAACTGCCGACTACAACATAAATGAATAAAATAATCAATGATAAGTCCTTCAACTGCCACGTGGCACCATCGCCTACTTGACAAACTGCCTATACACTGTGTCTGCTGAAAATGCCCATTGACTAACATGAATAATGAATAACGCCCTCCAAGAGTACCTTCGAGAGAATTGACTGCACCAATGGTAACCTGAGAAATGCTAGTCCAAGGGATGAATAACCTTTAATAGAGGTGTAACCAAACCAAGCATGCCAAAGCTTGGTTTATGACTAAAAAGAAAGGAGATAAGAAGTGAAGCCCACTATGCTCCGAAGTTTGTAGATACCAGTGTCCTCCTTTCCTTGACACCCCACTTGTTGAGTTTGGCCATCTAGAACCTTGAAGGAGTCAATATCAAACTCCACATTGAGACCTAGTCCACATATCTCGCTCCACCGAGAGACAATGGTAGCCAAGGCCTGGGACACGCAAGACTCTTCTCCTTCTCCTTCTTCTCCTTGTCGGGGCAATCCTTCTTCCAGTGACCTATTTTGCCATAGATGTGACAAGTAGACTCCTTTTATATGTCCTTTGATTTATCCTCCTTCTTTTGGTCCTTCCCCTTCTTCTAAGAGGACTGACCAACCAAAGCCTCAGATTTAAAAGCATTGGTCCCTTTCAATTTCTCTTCTTGGTCCAAGACCATAGGAACCAACTCTTCCCATCAAAGTGTCTTAAACCGCCCTGAAGCAATCAAGGCGGAATAAAAACCATTGAAACGGGGCGGTAACTGTGAAAGAAGAGTTATCACCATGTCTCCAAAAGTGATCACCTTCCCTATATTTTGTACCTACATCTAAAGCTTCCTTAGCTTGTTAATATGCTCCCACATAGAAGATGACCTTCTCTATCCTAAGAATATGCTCTTTGCAAGCAGGCAATGCCTTCCTTGGAAAGAGTCATGTGGTGGGAAGCTCCACTATCCACCCTAGCTCAATCCTTCAATGCTCTAACACCATGTCAGAGTGAAGCAATGCGGAAGCAAATAACCAAGACAAAGAGTGAACAAAGAGAGAAGAGAGAGAAAGAAAGAGATAGTGAAACACAGAAAATCTGCAGTGAAGAATATTGTATATGGATGCAGAAATATACACAGGTGCAGAGAGAATGTCTCCACCTCAAAGATCTCAGTCTCTGGCAGCCCCGAGGGCAGTCTCCATGGTCTGCAACCTGAAAACTCAGAGCACGACTGAGGATGACTGCAAAAACCAGGGCCAATAAATAGGCCAGCAGAAAACGCCAAAAAATACCAGGTCGGCTGCATTAAATGCAGCCAGACTGGTCAGCAATCAGTCCAACCGGCCTGTCCAACTGCTACATCAGCTGCTTCCTGCCACGTGTCACCTGCTCCTGCCTGCTCAGGGAATGTTCAGCTGTCCAGCTCTAGCACTATAGGGTAAAGATGCCAGTTAAAAAATGGATACTAGTTGGAAGGCACATTTTTAGTACTAGTGGGGCCTGACAACATAATATAATGGGACCAATATAGTTTCACAATCAAGCTATTGACTTGTTGGTCTATGTGACATGGCAAAGAAACAATTTTTTTTGGCAGTGGTTCAAATCCATCAAATTACTGGCTCTTCCAATCTTTTAAAAGAAGGCTCCCCTTCGTGAACCTTCAAAGGTCCTTTCTTCTCAACTAATTCTAAAACATGGCTTTGATATTCATATAGGTAGGATAATAAAAAGGCATCAACGCACAAAGGTAGGAAAATTTTCTTCAAATTATTGCAGCTATGTATCAAGTGATGTAGTCAAGTTAGGTGTCATTTTACTACCTTCTCTATCCTAAGAATATGCCCTTTGCAAGCAGGCAATGCCTTCCTTGGAAAGAGTCATGTGGTGGGAAGCCACTATGCACATCCACTTTCGACTTGAGGGGCCATCAATGTCACTTCAGATATAGAAGGTGTCTCTTATCACCTCCAAAATGAAGATGGCACAATGATTGCCCCTGATGACTCAAAGTCCTTCTTGGTCTTCTCATTTTTGTTTTCCTTCTTGTCCTTGTCTAGGCAATCCTTCTTTCAATGTTCAATTTTGTCACGTGTATAGCAAGAGGTTTTCTTCTTCTTCTTGGACTTGTCATTCTTCTCCTTGTCTTTGTGCTTCTTTTTTTCTTTTGCATGTTGACCCGTAAGAGCCTTTGAATGAGATTTTTTAGGGTGTTGGGTTTTGAACCATTCCTCTTGGTCCAAAATCATGAAACTAGCTCTTTCCACTTGATGGTGTTTATATGCCCCGAGGTGATCAAAGAAGAGTAGAAACCACCATACTGGGGAGGTAAATGTGACAAAAGAGTCATCATTGCCATTTTTTCTCAGGAGATTGTCTTTCCAACATTTTGAACCTCCATCTACAATTGTTGGAGTTTGTTGATATGATCCCTCATCGGCACGAACTTGTTCAAGTCCAAGGTTCGCATTTATATCGCCAAGGAGACCATCTTCACAAGCATCATCCTATTACACAACTAGTCAAGATGCAGCCAAACCCGACAGGTGCCAACAATATGCTTGATGTGAGTAGTGACAGTTGGTGTATACGAGAGGAATGAAAACAAGCAAATGTGAGGATTCAACTTGTCCTAATATGCTTAGGCTTACTGTAACTATGATTTATTGGCTTGAGGTTTGCTTGATCATCAAACGGTCAATGGCTTTGGTCACGAGCTTTGCCAAATCATGTGACTCTAGATGGCATATGCCTGATGTGATCAATGATGATTGGTGTACATGAGAATAAGAACGAGTGAATGTGAAGTCCCCTTGATCATCAAACAATCAATGGCTTCAATCACAAGCATTGTCAAATCATATGACTCAAAGATGGTATTCATCATCACATGCTAGAGATTCTTGCCGTTGAATGACTTTGCACGTGTTAGCAAGCCTTGTATTTGTCCTTCACTTGAGAGGAATATCCTCTATCATGGTCTCAAGCCTTGTAGTCTTTCCTTGTGTATCTTCTTTAGTAGCTCTTAAAAAGCAAACCAGTTTCCCCCATTGATAAAGAAACTTGCATGGAGAACCTCCTTTGGGAAAGATAATTTTTATATCCAAGAGTCTAGCCAAACTCTAATCTTAGGTAGTGACTGAAGAGAAGAGGTTGCCTCCTCTTACTTCAACTATGATCAATGGTAGCTAATAAAGACGATCTCCAAGCTCTATTGATGGTAGCTGGAAGCCTGACCTCACTACTCCTTCATATGCCTTCTGTCTTAATCTCCTAAAATATCCAATGAATGCTAGGCTGCCATGGTTCTTGGAGTGTCGGTGTAGGAAACTATAGCTTCCATAGTAGAAGTTTCTTCCCACGCTCCTTGCCTAAAAGATCCCCAATGTTGAACTTAATGTTTTAAGGCTTTGCTCTAGCTATCTAGATCTATGCTCCCTAAGCCTCCTCTTTGGAACTAGGCTGAAAAATGATATCCTAACCAAATAAAATTCTTGATGAGATGCTTCACTTGGCCAATGCATGACCTAGAAAATGTGCTCAACAAAAAGTGATACACCACATGATCACGAAAAGAACATGATCAGCAACCACCACTCTTCTTGCTAAAGAAAGCCCTGTGGAGCTCCAGTAAAGAAGTTTTTGTGTGATCTTGAAGAGAAGAGCTACCAATTTCTGCTTTGAAGTAATGTCAATCCCCACATGACATCCAAGATAACACACATGGTCTCATGGGGAACCTAGGTGAAGTCCTCATGAGGTCTCTTGTCTGGCTGTCTAGTCCCATAGTCCAAAAGCCATACTACTTGTGCCAATTAATTAAAACACAAAATGGTTTGCTAAAGATCTCCATGGCTGCTACAACACGACCCAATTGTGACTTACTGGTAATGTGGCTCATGGAAAACCTACTTCATTAAGGCTGATTCACAATAGCTGAAGTCTTGGCTGACTAGTCTTGTGGACCACATGCTTCCATCATGGCATCTAGTCACCCTGACGGGAACTTGTGAGGAGTCTACTATCGATGTAGCTTCTAACCCTTCTCACAATTTCCATTGGCAATGAGTTGCCAAAGGAGGTGCACAATAGTAGCCCTTCCCGTACATAGACTTTTCTAGGTATTTTAGGGTCAATCAGCCTAGTCCAACACTTATCTTACTGCCAGCTCTTTAGGCTAATCAAGTTGGGCCCATAGGCTACTTTGTCCTTAGGCTAAGTACTTGTAAGACCCCCCCTGCCCCCGGCCTTCCATTGTGCTTACTCTCTTGCTAAATACCTTCAAGACTTTCCTTTCAACTGCACTTACTCTCTTGCTTCATCTTTTACTACTTTTCAACTCTCTTACTTCATCTTTAACTACTTTTTAACTCGGTTATCTTTGCATTCCTTAGCTTAGCATTGAAGCATCTGATTATAATTGTTATGAAGGTTTTGGTCTCTTGTGGTACTTACATTGTTTGGCTTGTATTTCAATTAAGAATTAACATTATAGGTATCCATCGGTCATAACTAGGCTGGAGACATGGTTTGTTGGATGTTCCTTGGTGGGTATGTTCTCTCTTTGTTGAGCCTTGTTTCTTCGATCAGCATGGAGCCTTTTCTCCTTGAAGCCCAACTTCAAGCATCTCTTGATGCTACCATGGCAGCTACAATCTACTTTTCTAACAGCTCTTTCAATTGAGATGCTTCTTTGACATTGACTTCTTCATCATGTTTTAGACACCTTGAATCGACTTCGGCTCCTATTTCTCCTTTTCTTCTTCAGTATTGACAGTCATGGTTTAAGAGGGGGTTGCTTTTTCCACATTGGCAATAATTCCTTGTTATATCTCCCCTTTGTGTTGCATTACATCATTCCATCATTGTAAAAAGGCATTTAGGACAAGTGGGGAATTCCCCTATGGGGGCATTGTCCAAGTGATACCTTGTTGCATGAGCATGCATGTTATACATTACCCATTTGCATTTGCATGTGTATGGACTGGGCATTTGGAACAAATGAAAACCTACCATTTAGGCATCCCTTGAAATATAAACCCATACATTGTGTAGCATGATTCTCTTTACCTTATCATGCGGAGCATTCTCAAGCACTTCTTGCACACCCAAGATCTTGAATAACTATCACACTCCATGTGGTAGTTACTCTCATCTATCCCTTTACCTCTTCATACTTTGTCACTAGCACCTTTCCCACATTATTGCTTTTTAATGGGGGATCTTGTTGTCTATTATTTGCCTTTTTTTAAAAACCCATCCACTTACACTACTTTAAAGGAGATATCACCTTTGGGATTGTAGTAGGCCATTGTGTAGTCCATCATGACACCCGCAGTCCTATTGAGCTCCTCAATCTCCTTTTGTTTGTAAGCCATAATTACTTTATACTCCTCATGAGTGAGCTAATATGGCTTAGTTTCTACCATGTAGTCAAAGGTGTCTCTACCCATATCGAAACCTTGTGGGACAAGCTACTCAATCCAATCCCACTCCTGTTACCAAATTAGTTAGCTCAGGTGTGAGTCTATGCTGCAGAGGCTGTGGCATTTCATGTAGTATTTTTCTGGCATTTTCTGGTGCCCTTTTTAGGGCTGGGGAGCATTTAATGCTGGCTGATTGCATTTATTGCTCCCCCCATTTTATGCCTATATATTGCTGGGCTCCTCCTCCTCTTGTGTACTTCAGCCATCACTTGATTCTTCTGGGGAGAGAGGAGCTGGTGCTAGGGTGCCACATAGCCAGCGATTCACTATTGTATGTTGTTGTCTCATGTTTGATATGGATTCTGTTTCCTGAGCATACATCTGAGTTCTCATCTGTATTTGTGTTCATTCATTCATTCTTTCTCTTGTCTTGTGTTTCAGCGGTTTATTTCAGCATGTTGTTTATGCTTCCATTGCTGCACCACTTCTGACATGGTATCAGAGCTAAGGATTTGTGTTTCTGTTGTGTTTTCTTGTTGATTTCAGGACTGTTTTCCCTCTTGCTAATCAGGCAGCGGCTGCTCCAATCAGGCGACCAGTTTTGCCTGCGTTTTTTTGCTGACGTCAGCATCCGTACAGCCTGCGCATCCACTTCAGCCTATGTTGTGGTGTTTTTTCATCTCCTCCTGGTGGCTGGGCGCTTACATCGTCAGGCCGTTTTTGCTGTTTTTAACAGTTTTTGACTGATTTCTTGACTTTTTACAGCAGCCTTTGTCTTATTTTGATCAAATTTTGGGTTATACTGCATGTGAACTCTTGCTTTTTGACAATCTGTGCTCGTGGTTTGGTTGTGTTCCCTCTCCCAATCCCTTCTTTTCTCTACTTCTTTTCTAAATCCTCTCCAAATGGCTCCTCCATGCACATCCACTGATGACAAGCTCCATGGACCTGATTATTACATGTGGAATGTAGTGATGAAGGCTTGGTTTATTCAGAAGCAGTTATGGTACGTGGTTAACGGAGCTGTGGCACGTCCTCAACAACCTTCTCATGTTCCATCTGATTTTGATGAAGACAACCATGAGGAGGCAGTGCTTACATGGGATTCGAATGATGCCCGTGCTTATTTGGCCTACCAACGGTCACTTCCTATACAACAGCTTCAAACGTATGGTCGAAGTTACAGTTGATGTACGAGGCTCCTTCCACCATGAGGGCCGTTACTTTCTATGGCCAACTCCAGCAACAACTGAAGTTTGAATCCAAAGATACGATTCAATCCTTCTTACTTTGTGTTACCCAACTCCAGGACCAGCTTCGCACTATGCAGTCTGCCCTATCAAAGGCACATCTTGTTGGTATGGTACTCTACAAGCTTCCTCGAAAGTTTGATGGAGTGGCGAATACTTAACGGGCACAGACATCTATGACTCCTATCAGTTTTCTTCACATGTCATCCATGCTACTTGAGCATGAGGCTACTTTGCGACCACAAGGGAGGCTTCCGTCACATTATGGAGGTTCGGGTGAGGCTCTTGCAGCTTCAGGGAGGGGTTCCAAGGTAAAGAATTCGAAGGCCCAATGTTACCATTGTGGCAAGAAGGGTCATTTAAGGAAGAACTGCAAAACATTAGCAACTTCCAGGAAGAAACAGGAGCAGAAGACGAAGCGGGATGTGGACTCCTCCAACGAGTCATCATCTGCCTCAGATTCCGATTCTGATCCTCCGGCCAAGGCGAAGTCCAAGGCACAGAAGGGATCCTCTTCTTCGGATTGTGGAAAGGGCTTAGTGGCCCCTTCCTCGGCTGCTTTCTAGTGGTGGTGATGCGGTCATCCCTCACAACTCTCCAGTGCCAAAGAGGGAGTGTGAGAGGGTGGTGAGATGGGACAGCCACGCCTCGTCTATATGTCTATATCGATGCACAGGATCCAGTGAGGGACATCCCTGATGCATCGACCGCAGTCTAGTAGGGACAAATCCTGGAGCTGGGATTGATATCCAGGTTCATGATGGGTTGGTTACTTGACAGAGTGGGAGGCTTTCGTCTAGATCTCACATGAGGGGACACTTTGGCAGTTTTGGCCGAAGGCGGGGATTCCATGGTCACATGTTCAGAGACATGTTTGGCACATTGGTTTTGTATGTCTTGATTAACATAGGTAACAACAGAGAGCTACTATGATTCTTCTCTATTTTCAGGCGGTGTTGTTATGATCGGCATCGACGTCAAATACTCTCCGAGGCATCTTGGTGGTTGGCTCGCCACTCACTGCTTGCATATCCATGGTTCTTCTGGTGGTTCTATGTTGTCTAGTTTATGATTCCCCATCATTATACTATTATATTGTATCAGATCACCCCTAATCTGAGAGAGGGTGTTAGTCAACTAGTCAGCTCACGTGTGAGTCTACACTGCAGAGGCCGTGGCATTTCATGTAGTATTTTTCTGGCATTTTCTAGTGCCCTTTTTAGGGCTGGGGAGCATTTAATGCTAGCTAACTGTATTTATTGCTCCCCCCGTTTTATGCCTTTATATTGCTAGGCTCCTCCTCCTCTTGTGTACTTCAGCCCCATCACTTCATTCTTCTAGAGAGAGAGGAGCCGGTCTGAGTTTTCATCTGTATTTGTGTTCATTCTTTCTTTCTTTCTCGTCTTGTGTTTCAGCAGTTTATTTCAGCATGTTGTTTATGTTTCCATTGCTGCACCACTTCTGACAACTCCATGCTCGGCATAAATGGTTCTAGACACTGAATTGATATCGATGTATTTAAAGTCATATTCTCTTTGTGGTTCTTGTTTTTAAAGACGAGCTCTCTGAACTAGAGCCTAGGTCTCTTCAATGAATACTTAGCTCTAATACCATGTAAAGAAATACACAAAAACAGAAAATAAACACAGTCATCTAATAAACACAAAGACTAATACAAAAACGTAGTTAGGGTTAGGGTAACTCAAAGACAATGAACACGGTGAATAATGAAATCAATGAGTCTGAAAAAGATACAATGCTCAATGCAGCAAACACACTTTGCACTGATGAATACCAAATCTCGAAATCCCATATCTCAAGGATGGGGGCAGAGATAATAAGCTAAAGAGTGTGTCATACTCTTGACAGATCCTAAAATCCAGCAAGCAGCCTCCAAAGGTATCTAGCAACAGCAAACACTGCTCAAGACTGGCTGGATCAGAGCAAAATCAGTAACACCCAGGTGTGTTAATGACATGCCAGCACTAGTGGTGTCAGAAAAAGAAAAATGCTGAGCTGGCAGATGACATCAATATCAAACGCAGGCTGTTCTACAGTAAACACAGGCTGCACTGAGTAGTAAATGCAGGCTTCTAGGGCTGAAGGCAGCAAGCCGCAGCTAGTACCCTGTTGTACAGCAGTGAGAGAATGGTTGGAAAGAGAGATGGTGAGAGAAGGCTAGACACTAGATGCCAGTTGATGGACAGAAATGGTGGGCAGCTCCCATTGAGATCTCCACGGACAGGGTGTGGACAACAAAGCTCTAGCACCTACAATATGCAAAAACAAGATTGGGCTGAATGGATGGCAACCTATCAATTCATAGAAAGTTTGGGCCTCCCAAATCAGGATTTGCATGTGGGACACAAACTCTCTGGGACCATGTTTCTTTTTAATAAAAGGGTTTAATTCATTAATTTGAGTTTTGGCACTTTAAATAAAGCTAATGCAATTTTAGCTCAACAACAAGTCAATGGATGAATCTCTTCATACACTTTTACCTTTTCTCCACGAGATAAAGGTTGTCATCTTGCTTCTTGGGTATAACATCCATTATATCAACACTAAAATTTACAATACATCTTCATCCCCACACACATACACACACACACACACACACACACACACATACATGCATGCAAATACAAAAAGAGACTTTTGTTTAGTTACCTTGGAGCATTGGAATCATGAACCTTACATGCCTTGGTCTCATCAATGGCTTCTCTAGTGAAGTTAACAAAAAGGTCCAAGGTAGTATCCTCGATATTTCTCCTACACAATACTCTATACAAAATGCTAATCTCTATGGCCAAGGCCCATACATCTCTCCAAAAGGACTTTATTGACCAAAGCCACTTCTTTAGCCCCACATCACTGTATGCATGAAAGATATCCAATATCATTATCTTCTTTGTGATGAAGATAATAATAAGGCAAGCATCCCGAACAATCTTCTTAACCAATCTAGCTTACAAGTGAGAAGATCTATCATGAGGACATGTATTCTTGAAATCTCACTTGACATGTGGATTAATTTTTAATCACATGGTTAAGTAAATGTAGCAAATGCGAGGTGTAACTGGGATTAAAGTAAATTTATGAGCCCAACGCCTAAGGAAATCACAGGATGTCAAAGGCAAAAGTTATTATAAGTTATGCCACACAAATATTTGGTGGTATATGGTGCCAATTATTGGCCTAGGTCATTCATTTGTCCATAAGTATCAATTGTTGGTGACACTAGAGAAGTGGTGTTTAATGGTACCTAATGCCAATTTGATGGTCAAAGATGGCGTAGAGACACTCAGGAATGGAAATTGCCTAGCCAATTTAATTATTGGCCAGTTAGATTATTTTTCAGGGCACCGAAATAATTATTAGATTAATTTTTAGTATTTAAAGACTGAAATTTAATATTTAATTATGGATAATGTTGGAAAAACCATTTGGAAAGGTTGATACTTGTCAAAAACGCCCATGCAAGACTAAAAAACATCTTTAGAGGCTAGAGAGAGGCATTTTTAGTGTATTCAGCCTACAAGAGAGAGGGAGGAGATACTGCTGGTCTAATTTGCAGCCATTGGGGGATCTTCTAAGGCAGCCAGGGGCAGGAGAAGACCGATCAGGCAGCAGCAGTAAATGACTGATTTTCTTCAATTCTTTGCATCTACAAGTTGTTGAGACAAGGCAACAACAGTAAATAATTGATTTTCTTCACTTCTTCGCGTGAAGAAAGTCTGAATTTTCTCTCTCCTCAACATTCTCTCTCATCTCCCAGCCTTTCTATAGTCTTGTTGTGAATGTTACAGCATTCAAATCACCAGAGGCTAAGAAATTTCAGATTTCTAAGCTATAAACCCTAATTTGCAGCAGCAAAAATTAAGGTTTAGTAGCAACCTCAGGAAGCATGGCAAAAATTGGAAGCTCCAAGACTTGGATTCAACAGGGCTGAAGTTGTTTTCAGTCGGATTCAAGTGGAGGGACTAGCAAATCAATGAATTTGGGCCATTTTCCATCTCCATCAAAGTGAATGAAGGCCAATTGATTGCCCAAATCAAGGGGCAAATCAGATTGAAAACTTGCTGGTCATTTTGGACAGCAAGGGGAGTTGGAATACCGAAAGGGATTGGGAGAATCCCCTTGTACATCAACTTCTTCTTCAATTAAGTTAAATAAATACTGAAAGGGACGCCAACTTTGGGACCAACAAGGTGTCCATTGTCCAAGATTGTAAGTTAATTTGCATTTCTCAGTTTTGTAATAAATGTTACTACTATAACTAAGTTGTAATTAGGGAATTACCACCCATCCACAGAAGGAAGACCGGTTTCAAGATCAATATGGGAGAATTGCCAATTGGGGATCAGCTAAGATAAAGGAAGTTTTCTCACAACCATTATGTCTCTTGTACATCTTGCATGGAAACTCCATTGCAAAAAGATGACTGGGCTTGTGACAAGGGGGGTCTAGTTGGTATTGTTCCAAGAATCACTTTATAAGATCATGCACCAATACAATCAGTTCTTATGGAGGCAGCCACAAAAGCAGTTACCAGCATTAGAATTCCTCTACACTTGTATTATGATGAGGAATTAAGGGAGGATATTCCCACAATTTAGAGGGCCAAGTCATTTTCAAACTTCAGCAAGCAAGGTTTCTAGGGATTTGGATGAGAGTTTGCAGGAGGTGAGCTTCGTTCTTAAAGAGAGAAAGAGGGAAGGTCTCTTGGAGAAAGAGAGGGCTGCTAGAGCCTCATTGGCAGCACTTCAAAGGGAGGAGCAAAGACAATCAGGATGTAGTGGGTAGTAGAGAGGATGTATGCAGCCAAGGGAAATAGATACTATGGAGGAGGCCAGATTAGAGTATTAGTACCATGCGAGGGCCTCTTTTTGGACACGTGCAAGAGATAGGATGAACAAAGAATTCTTTCGCACCATAGGTCCTAGACACTCTAGATAGAGTGTTAGGGGACTTAGAAGAGCAAATGGATCCCTTGCTTAAGGACCACATGAGGTTGGTCAGGAGGCCACAGATTATTACACTGCTTCACAGCAACAAGGCCTCCAAGATTGGAGAGGGATAGAGAGATTGTGTGGCAGAGTACCAAGACAATGGTCACAAAGAGCATGAGGATAGATTTAATGACCCCGTTCTCAAAGGAGGACATTATTGAGGCCTTGCTAGCACTACCATCAGGGAAGTAGCTAGGGGATGATGGATTGGATAGGGATTTCTTCCTTGGCTATTGGAACGTGAGCAACATAGGACTTTTAGCAACATTTCAAGAGATCATGGCATTAGGAGATATGCCCAAAAATATATCAAAAGGATAGATTCACCTCATCCCAAAGGGTAGGGGAGATAGATTGGAGATTACCTAGTGGAGACCAATCACTTTGCTTGGAACAACATATAAAATCCTAGCCAAAATGATCGGCCTCAAACTCTCTCTTGATGCCAAACCTCATTCACCCTACCCAGACTGGTTTTGTTTGACAGTGCAGCATCCTTGACAATATTTTCACCTCAGAGTTCACAGCTCTTACATGATCCAAGGGACAAAATCTCATTGTTTTGCTTCTCAATTTCGAGAAGTTCTATGATAGAGTTGATTGGGAGTTTTTAGAGGGCACCATGTTGAGGATGGGTTTCCTAGAGCAGTGGATTAGAGATATATCAGCTCTACATTCATCAACTCGTAGCCTGGTCCTCATTGGTGGGACCAAAGGTGCCAAATTCAGTATTCAAAGGCCAATGAGACAAGGATGCCCCCTTGCACCTCTTCTTTTCTTATTTGTTGCAAATACTGTGAGCTCCTTCTTGAGGGACAAGACTACGTGTATTCGAGGCACTAAACTTCCCATTCCAATGTTTGAGGAGTTGTTGGATGTAGAGTTTGCAAATGACATGTCTATTTACCTAGATGGGGATGAGGAGAATTTTAGGGCCTTTGTAGCTGCAATGGAGATCTTCTATGGAGGCTCAGAAGCTCTTATTAACTGGCACAAATCCTATGGCTTTTGGGTTGCGATACTCGGCACTTCTGTGAGATACGTAGGATGCCATGTAGGCATTGATATTTCTTCAAAGTAGTAGCTTGCACTCTTATCACTTAGCATAAGACGAAAGTTACTGCATTGGAGCACAACAAGACTATCACTAGCAAGCAAGGTGGTAGTTGCAAATCTAGTTCTCTTAGCCACCATGCAATACATAACTTCTTGTTGGGTCTTCTCTAGGTTATGCATTGGCCAAGTGAAGCATCTTGTTGGGTCTTCTCTAGGTTATGCATTGGCCAAGTGAAGCAGCTCATCAAGAATTTCATTTGGTCAAATGGAGATGGCAGTCCTACTTGTGAGGGCTAAGGTAGCTTGGGATGTTATCATCCAACCTAGATCTAGGGGTGGTTTGAGGGTTATTGACCCAGATAGTCAAAGTAGAGCACTGATGGTAGAGCTCATTGTGAGGGGTATTCTTCCAGGTGAGGAACCATGGAAGAAGCTACTATTATGGAGATTAGAGAGGGTTGTTCCCACTCATGAAGGGCCATGGCAGCCTAGCACACACTGGCTATTTCAACATATCCAAGCTACAAGACTTGGAAACATTTTTTAGGTTAGATTTGTTGCGTCTACTATATGGGCATGGAGACCAATATCTACAAGACTTCATCAGATTGACCCAGAAAAGTGTTGAAGAGAGGTTGAGGCACCACTTCTTTTTAGTCAGCTACTTAAGACAAAGAAAGGCCACACCATTGGAGAGGGGACCCTCCTATCTTGGGGGAGATTCTTTGCACAAGTAGCTTGTACAATGGGGGAGTGGTTTGCCTTTCTAGAGCTACTAGCCCATATACACAGAGAGACTTCGAGGTATCAAGGGGGCTAGAGTCATAATGGAGAGCATCGTGGAGGTGGTATAACTTGAATGGAGGAATGACACAATGATAGATCAGACATGGATAGGGCTCTTTACCAAAGAAGAGATCCTTCTTTTAGTGGTAGCCACCAATGGAGAGAATGTGTTTATTTTTTCAATAGAGATGGATGGTAGACTTAGGTGGGAGGATCTAGATCAGTTAGAGTTCACAGGATGCTCTCAACAAAGGATTAGAATTGTGGCTCATTGTTATAGGACTTGGTACTTAGACCCAAACCCTTAGACTTGTATGGAAGATGGATGGAGACATTGGGCATATAGGAAGAGGCTGCTATAGAAGCTTTAGTGGAATCCCAGGGAGTGGGTATGAGAGATCCATTTGCAAATACTACTCCGGATGTCCCCTTGTTTGGCTATACCACTAGGTTGGGGAGGAGAATACAAATAAGCAGGACCAAAGTGGTGCCAACTACAACTAAGTATTGGACTATCCAAGGTATATCACAGCCTTTTCTGGCACACTTATGGAGGAGATTGGAGAACAGCTTTAGACTATTGATTTTTTGGACATATGTACTTCAAAGACTCTCTCCAAGAGCTAGAGAGAGACTGTGCATACTCTTCATGGGAGATGAGAGAGAATACAGGGCAGCTCGGAGACCATGAGGAAGAAGAGAGATGCTTTTCTCAGAACATGGGATTCTAGCACCTTTTACCTCTTCCAGACCCACATGGTTTGGCATTATAGCCATCCCAACTGGCTATGCACTCAAGCTTTGTAATAGACTTCCCATTGTTATATAATTGTTGATATGTAAGTCCCTTACAGAGCTGCTTTGTAATTGGTTTTTGCCTTGGGACACTTTGTTCTGAGGTGTGTTAATAGAATTTTCACTTTTCTCTTGGAAACAAAACACTGCTTTACATAATGAGAGAACTTGACAACAATCCCAAAAAAAAAAGCATGAACACTCTACCGAAGCAGGATTTTCGATTGGAGCAGAATGTCTCTGGATATTGTGTGCCTCCACCACAAGTTTTGGTGCTATGCTGCAAAACAGTCCACACATAAAACAAGTAAGTTCAGAAATGGTGGTTAGCAATATGTGCACAATGCACATCATGCATTAGCCACTCTGTTCACCTGCATCTGTACAGATATCGAGCATTGGGAAAAATTTTGCTGAGCTGATAATGTTGTACATATGAATAAGCCAGCTCATGCATGCCACTATCCAAACAGAACTCAACAAGGGTACAGACTCTGTCTTTTCCAAGATGATGTGCCCATTGTCCTGCCAACCGATGCTCGCCACTAGTGACCATAGTAGCAAGAAAATCTCTATAAGCATACTGGCACAGGTGGAAATGCTCAATTGCAGACTTGGCACTATTGAATGAGCGCCCTTTAATAAGATTCAGAATAAATCTGCCTACAAGAGTTTCAGCCCTGTGGCTTCTATCATGTCCCTGATAACCTAAAGCATCTTCCACATTTGCAAGTCTAACATCAAAAATCTCTGCTATTTTTACAGCAATACGACCCTCAATGTTTGTTCCCCCTTTCAATGTGCTAACAAAGAGCACGGTAGCCAGCTCTCGTGCCTGCAATGAGTCTTCTGGTTCCCGATCTTCAAAGCGAATGCGATTCATCGCAGAAGTCAGGATATGGCTCAGGCCTTCATTATACGGTGCTTCAATCAAACTTAAAGCCTCCAAACAGCGTACTACAAATGTGGCAGGTCCAGGCAGTGCTGCTGTGGGCAATGCTTGTATGACCTGTTTACGGATTGCATGGAACTTTTCTGTGGACTTCCCCTTTCCTGTTCAAGATTGCACAAATAAAGAAAAAGATAGCTTGCATGAAGGAGAAATACACCAAACTGCTTTTTTTTTTAATATTTTAAAAGCATGAACTGACACCTCAGTGATCAATATCCCACTGAGAATCCAACAAAACAGCCTTCATCAGAGCCTACCCTAACGTGCAGCAAATCCAGGCCAACACAATCAGCCCCGTGCAGATTATCCTGTCTGTGCATGTAACGAGTGTTGATGTACGTGAAGCATGTGCATGCAGGAGTTCTACTAACAGAGGTTTTATCTATTGAACCTATCACAAGAAGTTTTAGACATTTTCTCCACGTGGGAAAAGGTGCTCTTTTCCCTTGTTTTCCCCTTTAGTGTTTAACATCATGAGCTTCTGCGAGGGAGGCACCACATGCCTAGCTAGGTGCGGTTGGTAGCAACGGTTTGCTGGCAGCATGGGGTCCCTCCCTCGCAGCAGCTCAGATGTTGTCACTGGGCCGGCAGCCCCCTGCCGCAAACCGCACCAAGCTAGGCATGCGGCGCCTCCCTTGCAGAAGCTCACGATGATGTTGTCGTGATTCACAATGCAGGAATTATAGTGGGGAATTTTTCTAGAACTGCTTGTGTATGCACAGAATTTAAAAACCAAGAATCTGACTGCAAAGTTCGATTATGGCTGCGGGAATGGCATATGAAAGAAAGCCTTGCTTTATCATAGATAGTATCTGAAGGCTCCGAACGTCTGCCGTGCTGGGGAGCAGATAAGAGCTCTTCTGAATGCGACATGGAAACTGCATGCATGCATGAATGAAAGAGCGCATCAGGGAAGGAGGTGATCTTACCATGGATGAAGTTCTGCTTGAGGTCGTATACAAAGACGGGAGGATGGGCCGACGAGAGGTTGACGAGAGGGTGAAGGACGATGGACTTGTTCTGATCCTCGCCACCCGAGCTCGCAACGGCCACTGCCATCGAGACTCTGATCTCTCTCTCTCTCTCTCTCTCTCTCTCTCTCTCAAGTCAGAAGGGTGGTGGAGGCAGAAATGGCTAATTTTCTAGTTTCCACCCAAGAAAAAAAAAGAGAAAGGGATGAATATTTCGAATTTCTTAGAGCTGGGTCGCACCAAGGGGTCGAAAGGGGGAGTGGGACACCCCTTGGTCGCACTCGGAAGGTGCAAGGGGAGTGGGGTGAATTTCACCCCATACTCACCTTGCTAGCACCTTCAAGATAAGAGGGTTCCCAAGACAATGCTAGTGGGGTGAAGCCTATTCTCACGTGCTGATTGGATGAGATTGAACAAGTTGACACACCTTTTCGTAAGTCAAATCTCCATAACCAACCAAAAAATTCTCACCTTGAATTTTTCTCATCAACTCTTTATTTCTATCTTGAAAGTTCTTCGCCCATCGCTACCCTAGTGGTAAGCCACTTTTTAATTAACCCATTGACTTGGGTTCAAATCTCTCTTTTTTTGTACTTATACTAAATGATTGTTCGAAATATAGGAGTGGAACCAAACACCTTCCAATCACCACTCATTCAGCTTACCCAACTAAGCTACATCTATTTGGTCCAATGCTCTCTCTTTCTCTCCACATACATATATATGTGTGGATGTGTACATTGTGTGGGGGGAGCAAGGGGTTTGTAGGGGTGTGTGGTAAAGGTACATTGATGCAATGCTACTTTTGTGAGTCATGTTGACATGGGAGGCTATTGTTGTGTTGGTCCTTGATACGTAGTGCTATTAGCTTCATCAAATGAGAACACTTTAGAGCCTGAGGACCCAAGCATAGATGAGAAGAAGACAACAAGCATGCAAAGCGAGACTAGTGGCAGCCTAGAGTAGTTTGTGGTGGCTTTCCACATCACTTGTAACAACTAAGTGGTGGTGATTTTGATGTGACAACTGCCTCTCGATTCAATGGCAGTGATTATCTCAAGCACGGCTGAAAGGGCATGCTTGGGCATTGGTGTGGGCACGCCGGGGGGGGGGGGGGGGGGGGGGGGGGGGGGGGGGGGCGGGGGCGTGTGCGTGTGTGATGCACATTATATTAATAAAGATGTAAATAGTTATAGCATCTAACTAATGCAACAAGGCCCTAGACCATATATCTTAGTTTCCTATGAAACAACTTGAAGATCCAGTGCTTAGTTCTTAAGGCTCTAAGCACTCATATCCATATTCTATAAGATGATCCGATTTGGAGGCATCATTATTACCAGAGATGAAAATGTTTCTCCTATGCCATATGAATCTAATGGTCATTGTTGATATTAGACTAACAAACTTCCAACTGCTATCATCACAAGTGATTAGCAAAAAAGGCTACCACCATATTAAAATTAGGTAATGACCTTACATTGGATATTATTTATATTAGAGATGTCTAGTTCTAGTTTTCTTCAAGCAGTATGTTTACTTTGCATTATGTATGCCATGTTCTAGCCTTAACCAAAATCTCTCTTTTGGTGATTCCTCGTGAAAGCTTACTTGTGGAAATCTTGTTTTGGAATGAGGTGCTAATTCTAGGACTCTTTAACTCTGACTTGTATTTGGACCTATTGACCATGTTTTGGCAATGACTGCAGTACCACATATATCATTATGGCATTGCCACCTTAGGTACATATCATTAAAGGGAATGCGAATGCTTACCTGTTTGTAGTGTCTTTTGCCCCTTGACTATAAGCATTTTGATTCTTGTGATCATTGTCTTTATGGAAGATAGACTTATAATTCATATAAGAAGTCTAGCATTATGTGCATGAGTGAGCCTCTAGCTCTTATTCATTTTGATGTTTGTGGACCTATGCTCTACAAGTCTTTAGGTGGCAGGAAGTATTTTGTTACTTTCATTGATATTTACTTGCATAAGATTAGGACATATTCCATAAAGTAGAAATTGGAAGTCTTGGCTACATTTCAGTGTTGGCTTGCTTTTGTTGAGAACTAGTTTGAGTATAGACTGAAATATCTACGTTCTGACAATGAAGGAGAGTATGTCTCTAGAGTCTTTGAGTAATTTTGTGATAAAAGGGATATTAAACATTAGTTTACCACCTCGTACACTTCACCCCATAATGGTATGGCTAAGACATGAATAGGATGATTTGTGAGTGTGTTTGTAGTATGCTTAGTCAGGTAGGCTTATTGCCACACTTTTGGATTGGGGCAGTTACTACTGCCATAATTAGTCAAGTTGGCATTCTTCAGCCATCTCTTGACTACTCCAAACTAGGGAGACATGAAGACATTCCCAAAACAAATGCTTCTTAGTTTCCTCAACTCTACCACAGAAGGGGCATAGAGAAGATATGATGATCTTCTTTGCAAGGTCAAATGCAAATGAGATCATGGGAGAGAGAGAGAGAGAGAGAGAGAGAGAGAGAGAGAGAGATGACATAAACAAAAAGAGAAAGGGGAATCCTAATACTCCAAACTATAATATGGATGCAATGAAGAGAAGAGAATCTCCAAGCAATGCTACTATTATTCTAAATCTCACAAGTTTAATATTGATCATGACTCTTAGTTGTGGTGGCATTATGATGTTTTGATTAGCCACCATGGAATGATATGATTAATCTCACAAGTTTCATATTAATCCTAGCTCTTAATTGTGGTGGCATTTTAATGTTTTGATTAGCCTTTAGGAGGGACTTCATGCATAACTTGTCCATACTAGTATGAATTCACTCTTTTGAACTGAATATATATTGTGCCAATAGGGATGCAGGGCATGTGATTTGAACTCACACACCCCTCAAACTCAACCCACACCAAACCACTACACCACAACCCCATTGGCATGAATTCACTCATTTGCTTTTGTTCTATGACAATATAGAATACCTTCCATAGCATTTAGTTTTTCTACCAAGAGCTCATTACCCATGAATGCTTCCATTGCTCTTTTTAGCTCCTCCTTTATTGTGTTTCTTCATGTGTTTAGATAAACCCTCATTATTTTCATATCCATAAAGAATTTCACATTTTATTCATAGTTTGATTTTAGAAATATATAGAATATAAGAACGCACTAGTTTTAGTACTTGTAGGATCTTTGAACATTTTAGGAGATGTCATGTTAGTAAATTATGTTGAGTATACATTATATCCCACTAAGGATAACATATACTCACATCTATGGTGGGGGTAAATGAACATGTGACTATGCCACCTTGCATTTACTACACACACTGTGATCACACACCTATACACTGTAGGTGGCAACCCAACCATCAATGTTACTTCATTCTTTGTTCTTTTGTTGACTATTGAATAAGGGAAGGCCAATCACACATTGTGACGATTGGAGTTCCCACATACAGTGCCTCTCTCTATTGCTCTCTTGCTCCATCCACCATAGCTCTTGCTTTCACTTGTGTGCTTCCACTTGGGCTCTACCTTTTAACTATTATTAGACCAGGCATTTGAGGAGTTTCTTTATCCTTTGCTTCAACCCAGATTCAAAGCTTCAGCTTAAGGTTTCATGGCAGCCATTGTTTCTTGCTCCTGAGGTATACATTGAGTCTTCCCTTCTACCAGCTTATCGAGGAGCTTCCTAGAGCTTAGTTGAGACTTGTTGAGTGCTTATTAAGCTAAAAAGCAAACATTCTATCTATTTTGAGTGGATACAAAGTATGCAACAAAATCATAGACAATTGTGGCAATTTCACAACACTTTCATATTTTAGCCATAACTTTTGCATATGATATCAGATTCTAGCATTCTAGAGCTAAAAATGAAGAGCACAATGATATCTATAGATTTGAGCACTCATAGAGACAATTCTATGTAGTTTTTAGTTCTCTATTCTACATTGAACAAAACAATTTTAGTTTGGACAACAAACAATGAGCTTCATTATGCATGTTTAATACCTCGGTGATGCTATATTGGTGCCTAGATATTATGATTATGCTTTGGGATGCTCTTGGATTGTTTATAGCTTGATTAACTCAGTTTTACAAAGTTTCATTGATGTAATAATAGCTTGGGTAGCAAGCTATTAACGATAACTGTATGTCTATTAAGGCTTGATGATATTCATGTATGCCACCTACAAGCATTAATGTCTAGCATTGATACTTGGGCCCATATATGATTATGGATTGCTTTAACACTTGGATTTGAGCTATATTGGATACTTTGGAGCTTTGGATTTATGCTTCACTTAGTTAAGTCATTGACATTATAGATTTGAACACTTACTTGGGTTTCATGCTCCCAGATGTATCTTGGATTCCAAATGGTCATATACTTGATGTTTTAAGCTTGTATTGCTCGTTTGGCATTAAATCTTTGGATTATTTATGCAAGACTCTTGGTTCATGTATATGCTCTCTTGTATGCTAGTGGACACAGTTACCTTCACTTGTGGGGGATGATTTGATTCCCTATGCTTTGGACATTGGCACTTAACTATGTTAGCAATTTGTTAATGATGTATATGCTTATGGGATGTATAGCTTAATGACAATTTGAGTTCGTGATAGTCTTTGGTGCTATTGGTCTATGCTCAATCATTGCTCGTTTCACTCTTTATATCCCAATCTGCTACTCAAATATCCCTAGCAGTGGGAGCTTCCTTTCATGGCTATTTGCCCATAGTTGGATTGACATATACTTTTATCTTTGTTTTAGTATTACTGTAATTACAATTTTCAACATTGTCTTTGAGAGCAAACATTGTACTTTAGTAATTTACTGCTTGCAATTGGTGAACAGCTCTATAGTTTGGTATTCCCTCTTGTTTTGCCCTTGTTTTGGCGAAGTTTTTGGGGTAGCTTTGTAGTCATTTACTATAGCCCATTCTCTTGGATTTTGCATTGATATACTCTCATTATGGCTAGTTCTTCAAATGATAGTGCTAGCTTTAATATTGAAAAACTTTATGGCACAATTTTCACCTATTCTAAGATGGAAATATGGTAGATATTGATTCAAAAGAAGCAGGTTAGGCCATTGCAAACCAAGAGCGTAAAGTCCAAAGGCATTGATCAAGATACTTGGGATGAGTTGGATGAGCTATGTAAATCCACTCTTGGATTTCCCAATGTCCATAAATGGTAGGCTATAGAGGTTTCTATCTCTATCCTAGGCTCAACATGGGGGTGTCTCATGATGTGATCCACTCATACATCAAACCCTTCGATGAAGCTTAGAATGAGTAAGGCTCTCCTCTTTCGAGAGTTCTCAAATATCAATCAAAAGTAAGGCAAAAGATGGCCTCATGATTCAAATGCATGCTCCTCATACACCAAGCTCTTGATTTGCCACTACCATGCTCTAGTCCATGCTTTTAGCAAGAAGATGTAGACAAAGCAAAAGAGGAGAATAAGCTTCTCCTTTGCGCGTGCACACACACTCTCTCTCTCACTCTCCCTCACACACACACACACACACACTCTCTCTCTCTCTCTCTCTCTCTCTCTCTCTCTCTCTCTCTCTCAAATGGACATGGATGCTATGAAATTTTCACATATAAGAGGGAAATAAGAAAAGAAAATGAATAGAATGCAAAGTTCCTACAAAGTGCACACACAAGAAAGCTCTCTAATCACATTTTCACCTTTTGTAAATTTAGTATTTTCCTGGAGCCCCAAGAGGAATGCCAAGAAAACAGGGAATCTATTGCAAGAAAATCTAT
Organism: Lygodium microphyllum; assembly: GCF_053477565.2. Lineage (NCBI taxonomy): Eukaryota > Viridiplantae > Streptophyta > Polypodiopsida > Schizaeales > Lygodiaceae > Lygodium > Lygodium microphyllum. The sequence continues at coordinate 86,144,167 of NC_141155.1, forward strand.
CTTATCACACCAACAAGCATGTTCTTCATATTTTAAACAACCATAAGAATAAAATAAACACCAATCTTCATGCAACATCATATAGTAAATCTCCCACAGATTTATCACAACATATCTTCAACATATTCTTCATAGGAACCATCAAAGAACCACAATGACACAAAGGAAAGATCAAATTTGAATGGAATTCAATATATAGTATTCATCTTTCATCATCTTCATAGTCTTCATAGTCTTTCTATCATCTCTCTCGTATAGACACAATGTTTCTCATAAAAAATTGACTATCTCTCATACTCTATCTCTCTCACATTTGCTATCTCTCAATAGTATATTAGAATAATCAATAATTACTCTCAATAATCCTCTCTTAGTTCGTGGATACCCCTTCCAAGAGGAATGCCTGATATGAAGAGTCGCCAAAGCTACTAGAGTGTCCCTTGAAATCTCATCAATGTCATGATTGCCACTTCATTCTTCACTTCAAGTCTTCTTTAGCTACTTATTCTACTTTTTCAAGCTATTATTCTTCTTATTCCAAGATTATAAAACATTCCCCAAACTAAACATTCATCCATCAAAACACTTACAAAAGCAAACATAGGCTTACAGAACAGATAAAAAAGCTCTACAAAACACTACATAAGGTTTATACAAGGCATAAAAACCATACAACTCAAGCCAAAACCACTTCAAACCATAAAAAATATTCTAACATACTCTCAATCATTCCTCAAAAGACTCATTCACAATCTCAACCACTTCACAAATAGAAAGAAAACAGACCAAAACAAACACATCACAAAACCTCTTAGTATATTATATCTCAACCAAAAATCATCATGAGCTTCTCAAAACCTTCTCAACCCATCCCAACACTCTTCAAAACATTTTCAAAATATCCAAAATCAATCAATCCATTACAAATTAACATTTAGCTCATAAAAACAATAAAAATCAGCTCAAAAAACAAGTCAATTCAACCTTCAACATGTCCCCACACTTAATCAGGAAGTGTCCTCAACCTTGAAACAAGGAAGAATATTAAGACAAAAAACTAGCTCAACACTTCTTTCTTGAACTTCAATCAGTATCCATGAACCAACCTCAATACCCATCAATCTCCAAAATAACTTGGATCTATAAAAAAGATTGATGAAAGGAAAGCACCTTAAATCATAAATCAATTCTTAGTTTACAACCAAATAATTTAGTAAATGATATAAAAGGTTCTTCCATTCCATCGCAAGTCTTCAAATCTTTAACCAAATTCATAATTCAGAATCTTCAAATCTTTTTAGCTTTCTCGAACCATAACTCCAGATAGGCACAAATCAAACACATCCACACACTAACACAAAACACAAAGATATTTGAAAGACGTCCCAATAAGGGAGAATGAAAAGTGATTCCATTAAATCTTAGTCCACCAATGATATCCATAAAGAAACCATCAATGAATATGTTCTCTTTTAAAGGTCTAATGATTTTGAAACCTATCTATGGAAAGGGATTCATCTACAAATATCTTGGGAGGATTTTGAAAGAATTGTAAACATCACATTCTCTCCACAAGGACAATATATTTGCTCAAAAGATAAAGGAAATACAAGATATCAAAATGATAGTGGTCAATATCCACATTGGCATTTAGATACAACTTTGATACATGTTTCTAATCATTATGAGAATGACGATGTATGTATGCTAGGTATCAAGCAAAATGAGTACTTAATCTAACTGATCAACTAGAAATAATTCAAATAAGCTTGGATAGAGTCTTCCAATTCCTTAGAATCACATGCCAATTAATTTGAGGTCTTGTCAATGAATCAATTTGGCTCCACCCTCTGTGTCTTTGTATCTGCAAATCAAAACTTGAATGGCTACTAACCAACTGAGGGGGGCTGGGAATAAAAGATGTAGATGGATAGGAAAAATCATAAAAAGAATAAATAATTAAAGATTGAGATTTAGGTAAATTGATTAAATTGGATAAGAAAAGGGTTAGGAAATACACTAAAAAAGTGTGTTAGATGGTGGAGGATGATGAGGAGTAGGAGAAAAAACACAAATTACAATAAATGAATGATGAGTATAGAAATTTGGAGAGCACCTTGTAGTTGAAAAAGAAGATGAGAAATAACATGGGGAGTCGTTTGAAGTATGGATAGATAAGAATCCAATCTGTGGGCCATTTGTTGGTAATAAGCAAGGGAAGGCACTGATGGACCTAGAACAAATTGACGATTATAAGCTTCTCGAGCCCTAAAAGGAACACCAAGAAAACGGGGTTTCTACTGTAAGAAAATCTATCTTGTACTACCAACAACCATCTTTTTCATATTTGAAATGATCTCAACAAGGATAAAAACACCACCACCGACAAGAAATCTTCACGCAGCTTCATAGAAACAATTCTCCCACAACTTTAACTTTAATAGAATCCATAATATTCTTCATAGAATTCTTTGATAGACATTGAAAACACAAAATAATACCCCACTTTGAATGGAAAGGTATCACATATGATTCATCTTCAAAGGTTCCATAGCTTTCTCTCACAATCTCTCATAGATAGATACATTGTTTGGCTATCTTTGACTCTCTCTCTCTCTCTCTCTCTCTCTCTCTCTCTCAATAGCACATCATATCCTCACTACAATACTCAATAATCACTCACAATAACCCTTCTTTGTTCGTAGATGCCCCTCCCAAGAGGTATGCCTGATATGAAAGGTCACCAGAGCCACTACAATGACTCTTCACAACTCACTACTGTCACTTCACTCTAGCCTTCTCTTAAGTCTTTAGCAACTACTTCTTCCACTTCCTTGAGCTCTTTTGAACTTGCATTCACCTCTTTCCAAAGCTAGAAAACTTTCCCATACTACACCCTCATCCAATAGAACACTTACAGAGACATATAGAACAGAACAAAACAGGAATAGAGGCTCTACAAAAGCTTAATAGAGGGTTTATAGAAGGTCAACAAAAGTATCCAGCTCAAATGAAACCAATCAACATAATCAAAAACCATTCAATGAGCTCTCAAACAACTTCAAACTTCATCAATCATTACTCCATCCTTCTATACAAAAGAAAAACAAAATAAAATAGAAGCAAAGCAAAAGCTATTAGAACCAAATAGACTCTCAATGGAACATCACAGAACCTCATATCTCTATTGAAAAATATCATGAGCTTATCAAAACCATTCCACCCTATCCAAAAAACTCTTAAACTACTTCCAAAACATTCAATCATCATATAAAACCATCCATTCAACCCACAAAAACAACAAAAATGAACCAAAAAATACAGATCATTTCAACATTCAACATATCCCCACACTTAATAAGGGAGCGTTCTCACGACCTACCAAAAAGAGAATAAAAGTTCATCAAAGAGCTCAAATCGATCTTCTTAAGCATCTTCAATAACATTATCCAATCATGACCCCAACTTATAACCTGCATCTAATAAGAATACAACGAAAGGAAAACCCTTTATCCATTAACACATATTATAAACAACAGAAAATCATGACAATTTCATAAAGGATATAAGAGGTTGCTTTCGTCCATCTATCAGATAGAATCACGAATCACCATCTAGAAGCTTCTCATAATCAAGTCCATCTTCAACTTCAACTCCACGTAAAGGATACTACACCACACATACATCATAGAACATACACAAAACTCATATAGACACAATATCAAATAGTTTGAATGGCAAATGCCCCCAAAAAATGGAGACCAAAGAAAAAATTTTCCATTAAGAAAAGGTTATACAAGCAAGAAAAGACTTCACTTTGAAGTAGGACAAAGATATTTCTTTTTAAACTACATGCTAAGCTTGAGACGCTCCAGAGCTTTACTGTCATCTATAAAATACTGAGGGACATTTTGTGGGAATTATAAACAACACATTCTTTTAGCAAAATAATGAACTTGGTAGGGAAATCTTGTGCAAAGTAATACAAGACATCCATTTGAGCAATAGTCACATCCACATTTGGATTTATGAATGATTAATTGTGGGATACTCTTCTGAGTATTCAGATGAGATTGCTTATGCATAAAAGCAAGATACCAACAAAAGTGAGCAGCAAGGTGTACAGAGATATCCTCATAATGAACATGCACTCGAGCAAAATGAAGATAAGAAGTCGAATATGTAGCAGATGTCTCCCAGGACCTTGGAATAAAAGGCCAATTAAACATCGGTCCTATCAAAAAATCATGCAATGTCTGTTGCCTTCGATGGAGAATGTCACTGTCATATCCAGGTGTATTTAGCACTAATTGGAGAGGAAGGTTAATATGATTAGATAGAAATGGTAATGGAATAAGAGGGGAACATTGCAAAGGTGGATAAGACAAATCATAAAATAAAGGTAAGTGAGGGGATAAGGAAGATGGAAAAGATAGAGAATCCATCAAATACGTTTGAAGGGATTCCACCAAGAGAACAGAAGGAATAGGAGGAACTATAGGAGAAGATTCAACAAGAGTAGGAGACAATGTAGGATCAGCAAATAAAAGGACAGATAGTAAAAACAAGAATATGAGGGGATCCAAAAGGAGTAAAGGATAAAAGAGGAATAGTATCAGAGCTAGAAGAAAGAAGGGAAACATATAATGGAAAGAGATAGGACATGAGAGAATAGGAAAGAAGATTAGTAGGATCCAACGGGTAAATAGAATAATGAAAATTAAGGGCCTGGAAAAAGGAATCAATAAACAATGGATGATCAACGATATAGCTCAACAATTGAGTTTGCAATGATATCAGACTTATGAAAGATACTTCATAAACAACAAGGTTCTAAAGCATCATCCTCCAAAGGCGAAGCCAAGCATGCCCTCTACACCAGGACGTTTGTTGATGATAAGTCTTCAAGCTTTCTGCTAACAAGAGTTCCATTGAATGAACATACATGACACATCCCCCACATAAACATTTAGATCCTCTTCATCTCATGAATTTGCATATATCCTATGAAATACATAAAAGACAATAACTGGGTTTCATGTGAAACTAGCTCATCCACAAATCTATCAAAGACAGCTCTCAGCAAGACTACAAACCATAGATTTGACCACCCATCCTCTAGAGGATCCAAGTTCACATTGCGTAAGGAAATGTGTAAGGCAAACCTCTGCTGACTATACTTAATCCAAAAGAAGGGGGGGAGGTGACACCAATTCAGCATAGTGAGTAAAGTCATCCTGCACACAGTTTATTCAATGTTGAAGGCAGTCGACCTTAGCAAAAAACCCATCACACAACTTAGCCTTCTGCTGCAACTAGTCAAGCTCCTCTTTAGAAGATAAGACAAAAGAAACTACAAGAGGTGGAGGAGGAATAGAGAGAGTAGTAAATTTCTAGTTAAGCTCTTCAATAAGCTTCTTCTGAGATGCAACAATGACTTGGGAATGCTGCAACTGACCCTCACAAGTACCCAACTTATGAGATGACTCTATCATGTCCTCAAGAGTTGCATATTTTCTTTAGCTAAAGACACGGTCTTAACTTCCAAGGTAGCTACTTTAGTTTCTAACTCTTTGATTTGGGATTTCTGGGAATCCATCAAAGTAGTAGCTTCAATCATTTGTTTATGAATGTCACTGAGGGTAGCTTTTTCAGATGCCAAGTCCACCAAATCTTTGCTCAACTAACTAGTCAAGGAATCAACCTTATCTTACAATGATTTATAAACCCTTGTGTAAAGAGACTGAAGATAGGAAGTAAGGGAAGTCTCCAATGTAGACTGGACACTAAAAATCAAATGGGAAAGCATAGGTCCAGCTAGCATCATCTGTAATGAAGATGGAATCTACTAATCTAGCTGTCCATCCATTTGGGCAACAAATAAGTTAGGAAAAGACATGAATGAAGGGAGGAAACTGCTAGAAACATGAGGGGTAGTGTCCTATACAGGAGGATCTGCAATTGAAGCTGAAGAGGGACTAGGCAGCCCAGTGGTACGTCTGCGTTTAGTTTGAAAAAACCTGGGAGGGGGCTCATGGAGGAGGAGATGGAACAAAAGGTGGAGATTGCTTCAGAAGAGGAGCAGGATCATCCAACTGGCACACCACCATGAGGAGGAGCAAAGGTAATAATTTTTTGAAGAAAAACACCATAAGAAACATTACTACCTTGACCCTTTCTGACTCTTTGAAAATGTTGATCCATCTTAACCATCATAAAAGTGGCCCAATTAAACTTGGCTTCCTCAAGGATCTGAACAGAGGCTGGTGCACAGATCGGATGCTGTAAGCATGTGTAGTGAGCGTTAGAAGGTCCCCAAGAACAAAAGAACTCTACTTTTTGCACAAAACTCAAGGTAGAAAGCATGCACGACATGAACAAGAGACCAATTGGATGCAATCTCCCCCATGCCTTGTGTGAGCGCTCCACAAAGCATGTATTTTATGTATTAATCATCTTCAAGCTCAAATAATAGCCCAAATTACAAAATAGCACGCTTTTTGGCTTTTGAGTTTGCTTTAGTGCTAAATAGAAATAAAGCTAATAGACGGGCACCCAAGGAGTCAGGCATACCCAATACAATGTCCAAATACAAATATCATAATCGTGCACCCATGCACATACAAAAATAATAAATAAATATCCAACGCCTTAATAAATAGGCGCGACAAAATATAGGCGCCATGCAGAAGGTATGCGCCCATCAAAATATAGATGATAACTCGAATATACGCTATTCTCCAATGCTTTCCTCTGCCACTACTACTATCTCTACACATCAATTGAAGCATTCACAATCGTTAGTAAAATAATACAATTAAACCGACAAAAGTGAATACCTAGCAGTCTTCAGCTACATAAATAAATCAATTGGTTAGAAATCAATCCTAACCTTAATTTATCATGAGTGCGCACTCTAAACTCATAAACGTTTATTAATTTAATATGTATTTTGCAGAATCACCCGCTATGGAATCACCCATGTACACACTAAATTAACGAAACGCCCGAAAAGGATAGGCGTCCCCATCGACTTCTCGCACAAAGAATCCACTTTGTGTATAAGCCTCGGTAATCAAAGTTTACGGAATCTACCGTAAAACCTCACGGAATCCACCATGAAATATGCCTCCTAGCATCAGAGGCAGTGAAAAGCTCCTTTGAGATAGACACTTGGAAGCACGATTTTCGGACATGAACCTATCTTGGAGGAACTAGCATAGCTGCTTCCACACCAAAGAGGAGATATGAGCAATAGAAACCCTAGAACTAGTAATAACTTTGCTAGACACCAAAGGGATAGATGTCTCCTTCTGAAGAAGTAAAGGGATCTCCTCAACGGCAAACTGATTGCCAATGGGTACAAAGGAAGCTGAAAGAGGCAGACATAATGCTTCACTGATATTGGTAGTGGATAGCCATCCATAGACCGGTAGTCATAGACCAACCCAACTTGTTTTTTGTATGACGCCAAGAAAGAGTAACAAAGCTTGTTGTCCACTGGTGGAAACTTAAGCACTACAAATGAACGGAGACTAGCACAGCGAATATAATCTACCTCCAAGAGAAGGGAATAGTCATGCACTGGCAATGGCACATGCTAGACCACAATTTGGAGAGTTGAGGAAGATGCCATTCAGACTACACAGGATATCCACACACACGTAACCAAGAAAAATAGGAAAATTTCTGCAAGACCCAAACAAGCCACCACTAAGAAAAATATCAGGAAAAAGAAACAAAGGAACAGACAGGACCGGACTAGACTTCCCCAAGCAATCCACATCCTACGTAAAAAATTCGACATGACTTATTCACTCATGCGACCAAAAGCTTCATGCAATGCAGACAATCAGGCACCCTGAAACCTCGTAATCAAGCACTCAAAAAGAACAAAAAATCAAACACACCGTATCCCTGACACAAACTAGACTCAAAACAGAATCACAGATTCTAACCATCAGAATAAACGTAGACAAATATGACCGTCATCTTTGATTAAGAAATCCCAATCCCCGTAGACTTGGGCGTATACCTAAGGTGCGGTGAATTGAATGGGTGATTGCTACCAAATTCCTTTTAACCAGTGATAAATTAAGTTGCAATTCATTAGTAATTAAACCCTTAATGCATGGGGAATTGAATTTGCATCCCAATCCTACTCAGATTGATTTGATTGACTGGACTAGGGGTCTCTAAAAAATGCAGTTCATTGTCAAAAATTACATGATCTTTAGTGCAAAGTGCGTGCATGCATAACTTTGAGGGGTTTATTTTTAATTACAAAGATTAATAGTGTCTGTAGCGTGTGTGCGGGTGCACTGTGGATTGTTTTTAGAAAATTAGGTGAGTTATTGAGCCAAAGTGCTCGTGCAATGGTGAGGGTTCCTTTTACAATTAACGATCGGGTTCATTTTAGTTACAAATTTAGAAAAGTGCATTGTGTTAATTTACAATGGTGCAAGGACGAAAGAATGCTCAAAGGCGCTATCACTCGGGACAAAATTAAGGATGCGGTACGTGGGAGATATCTTCGACCCACATATCAAGTCAAGAAGATGAACAAGTTCTTCAATCTAAAGCAGTTAAGCCTAAGCCTAGAAGCCTACTACTCCAAATTTATAACACTTCTAAAATATGCACTTGCGATGGATGTTTCATATCAAGTATCTAAATTTTGCAATGGTCTAAATCCAACCTTGAATACGCATCTTGAATCAATGAGACCATCGGATTTACATGATGAATTGATTCGAGTAGCTCCAACAGTTCAGGAGATTGAACAAAAGGCCAAGAAATACAAAAACTTGGAGCAGAAACAATCAAAATAAGGGCAACTTCCAAGGATATGCAAAAAGAGCCCAAGGACAGTACCGACCAAACAAAGTGAAGAAGGCCAAATCAAATGCCATGGGAAGATTTATACCCATAGGAAGGAGCAATGATACTCCAAGGTGTTTCTATTGCAAGGAACCAGGACATTTCAAGAGGCAGTGCTCGAATTTTTGGCCAAGGTCAGTTTCGTGGGCAAAGCCAAGATGCCAGGGGAAAGGTTGCTAGAATAAACCCAAAGGAGATCAGTAATAATAAAGATCCCACAATGGAATCTGATAAGGAAAGAGCTAGAGTACACTACACTCTCAATAAGAAGGGTCCAAATCGCCAATTCTCAGTAATTCAAACACCAACAGATTATCGAGGTAAACCCTTTAGAATTTTAATCAACTATGGAAGTATCCACTCTTTCATATCACCAAAATGTGCAAAAAAACTAGGTATAAACACTATTCTCGCACTTAGAATGCCTGTGGAATTAGCAAATGGCAAAGAAGTTCTATCAACACAACAAACTAGCAAGGTAGAATTTAGCTTGGGTGGCAATTCTTCCAAGATGAACTTCCAAATTATGAACCTCGGGGCTTATGAGTGTTTGTTAGGAATGGATTGGATAATTCCAAATAATGCCCATATCCATTGCAGAAAGGGCCAAATCACATTCCATAACTCAAGGGGAGAACAAGTAACCACTCAGGGAGAAGCAAGAAACCCTAAGGTTCGACTGGCTAAAGTTGCACGAATAGTAAAGGGATCGAAGAAAGGATTACTCATCTATCTAATTAAGCTCAACAAGGCTGAGTAGGATAGTGAAGTGAAGGATCACAACCATCTTGGCTAAAAGAATATGCGGATGTTTTTTTAGAAGACCTGATAGAGCTCCCAACAGCATGGGAAGTAGATCATGAAATTCAACTCATTCCAAGCACTACCCCCATCGCCAAACAACCTTACCGAATGTCAATTCCTGAAGCCATTGAGATGAAATAATAACTCAAGTAGCTATTAGACCAGGGATACATCTAGCCAAGTAATTCACCATGGGGAGCCCCAGTTTTATTTCAGATGGAACACTCCGCCTTTGTATCGATTACCATGGATTAAATTAGGTGACAGTGAAAAACAAATATCTAATTTCTAGGATAGATGAGTTGCTTGACCAACTCCAGGGAGCAAAGGTCTTTTCAAATATTGATATCAGATCATGATATTATCAAAGAAGAATTAGGGAGGAAGGTATCCCTAAAATTGCTTTTAACATAAGGTAAAGTCATTATGAGTTTATTGTGATGTTGTTTGGGTTAACAAATACTCTTGCCACCTTCAATAGGTTGATGCAAGACATTTTCCGGCCCTACCTTGACAACTTTATCCTCGTCTTCCTTGATGATATCCGAATATATTCCAAGAATGAAAAAGACCATGAACCACAACTACGAATAGTTTTGGAAACAATGAGGGCCCACAAACTATATGCTAAAAAGAAGAAATGTGATTTCTTCAAGAAGCAGATTGAATATCTAGGATTCATAGTATCGACAGATGGCATTTCAGTGGATCTTGCCAAGGTCCAAGAAGTACAAGATTGGCCACCCTCGACAATGGTCAAGGAAGTGCAAAGCTTTCTAGGGCTAACGGGGTGGTATAGAGTCTTCATTAAAGACTATGCCTCAATCACTGCACCTCTCATTGACCTTCTCAAAAAGCAGCTCTCCATTACATGCTCATCTGCCTAACAATCTAGCTTTGAGAAGCTTAAGTAGAGTTTGGTAACTGCCCCTATCTTAAGGCTACCCGACCTTAGCAAAGAATTCAAAGTCATAAAATTGATGCAAGCTCTCTCACTTTGGGTTGTGTGCTTATCCAAGAAGGACATCTAATAGTCTTCCATGAAAGAAACTACGCCACACATGATCTAGAATTACTTGTTGTAATCCATGCCTTTAAATTATGGAGACATTACTTGCTTGGTAATAGGTTTTCTCTAGTCACTGATCATACAAGACTAAAGTAGATTTTTACTCAGCTAGATCTCAATATGAGACAACCACGATGGATTGAGACCTTGCAAGAATTTGACTTTGAAATCAAGTATAGAACATGAAAGGAGAATGTGATTGCAAATGCTCTAAGCAGTAAATCATTCCTTAATGCTCTAATCCTAGAAGAACCCTCTAAGGGTGAAACTCTTGCCATAATGATTTCAATGCCCATTAACCCTCTCATAGAAATGGCTAGAGAAGAGGCAACGAAGGATCCAAGCTATCAGAACTTGTTAAGATAAATTTTTGTCAAGGATTCAAATCCAAAACTTAAGACTAAGTATCAAGATTTTCCCATAGACGAGGAGCTTGCCTATTAAGGATAAGACTATGTATTCCTGCAAGTCAGAAACTCAAAAGAAAAATACTCTACAAAGCTCACCATTCCCTATTTTTGGGCCATCTTGGTTATGCTAAGACTCTTAATACAGTTAGAAGAAGCTTCTACTGGGAAAGACTCAAGGGTGATGTACTCAAGTATGTCACTAAGTACCTAAATTGCCAATGAATTAAGGACAACTGTGTCAAGTTTCCAAGAAAGCTCTAGCCACTTGATATCCCTCAAATGAAATGGGAGTATATCAGCATGGACTTCATAGTTGGATTACCCTTGGTACAAGGAGGATATAACTCCATAATGGTAGTTATTGATATGCTAACAAAAGTTACACACCTTATTTCTGTAAAAACCAATTACAAGGCTTCCAATATCGCTTGGCTTTTCATTAAGGAAAATTTTAGGTTACATGGATTACCCCAAAGAATCATCAGTGACCGTGATTCTCTCTTCACTTCAAACTTTTGGAAGAGTTTGTTCAAAGCTCCAGGAACCCATCTCTGCTTCACTACTGCTTACCATCCCCATACTGATGGTCAAATAGAGCGGGTCAACCAAGTTATTGAGGACATGCTAAGGGCTTATTATAATAGGGAACCCAAATGGTGGATCCAATACCTACCCTTAGTTGAATTTGCCTACAATGCATCATACCATCAAAGTATTCAAATGACTCCTTTTCAGGCACTATATGGGCAAGATTGTCTTACACAATTACATTATTTTGATCCTACCCTATAGATACAAGCATATAGGCAAATGCTGGAAGAAATGGACCAGTAGGTGAGAGCTATAAGGCAAGATATTCAAGCTACCAAGGATCGACAGAAGGCATATGCAAATCAATGAAGAAAAGAACGCATCTTCAAAGAAGGTGATATGGTTTTTGTATGAGTTCACCCAAAGAAAAGTTCCTTATCGTTGGGGGAATTCAAGAAGCTAAGTCCTAGGTATTGTGGGCCATATAAGGTGCTGAAGTGTCTAGGGCCAAATGCCTACAAGCTGCAACTCCCTAATAACTTGAAAGTACATAATGTATTTCATGTCAGTCTATTGAAAGCATATGTTCCTAACCTAGACCATGTGCTAAATGACCAACAAATTGTAATGCCCAATCAAGGAGCCCTCGAACTTCAACATAAAAAGATACTTGACATGCAAGAGAAGAATCTAAGAAGTAAAACCCTTAGAGAATATCTCGTCCAGTGGAAAGACTACCCTGAAGAGGATGCCACTTGGATAGACCACGAATCAGGATGTGATATCTTGACCTTAATTTGAAATCTTAATGACTTCTCATAGAAATGGACTTGAAGAACTCTAAAATCATTAAATAGAGAAGATCTTGAGCAACAAAAAGACCCAAGGATTGTAACTCGAAATTTTTTTGAATTAACAAAGACAGTAACCATCCATCACAGAAGTGACTGCGCAAATGAGAGTTAGGAGCCATAAGTCAAATTTGACTACACACATTTAAAACTTGGTAAGTAGAGAGAAATCACAAAAGCTTTAAGCCTTAAAGCTTAAAAAACTTGAGAAAATAGAAGGAAGAGAGGAAGATAACGATGATCTATGTTGCCACCCCCCCCTTCCCCCCCTTTTTTAATGGGAAAAAATAGCGCAATATCCCTCCCAATTCGGCATCTCTGATTCTGTACCTAAAAGCCTTAATTCAACTCCAGAGATTTAGCAATTAACTTCAACAATCTCCCCCTCTTCTCAGTTCGACGAGAGGCTTGGGACAAAGCAAGAGCATCTGAGAGCCAGGCGAATTAGTCGTGTTATCTCTGGCAACTTATCTCGACCTCCAAGATCAAATTGCTAGAATCACATTGCATCTTGGAAGCTTTAGATTACTGATTTTGCCAAGATCCCCTCCATAAAGAGCTCTTCTTCTTAGCCACAACCCTTCTTATTCAATTTAGCTATAAATACAAGGCATGGGGAGCCGTTAAGAACAGTTCGAGCAAGAGGGGAAAGGCCCTTCTTAGGAGTATAGAGCAAGAGGGAGTGGTGCAGGAGAAGTGCGAGCACTGGAATTTCTCGTTAAGAAGACAAGGAGGACACTCCACAAGCTCTCAAATTAAATTCCTCCATCACTTCTATCTTATTCCCATGTGGAATCAAGGCTCTTCTCGATTTCTCGAAATTCTTGGTGATCACCTTTTCCCTTGTCAATCAAAATTTTGACAATCTAACTACTCCCAAGCTCCTTCGCCAAATTCATATTTTTTGTGATCTCGTGATTAAAGACCATGGCCCCGGCGAAGAAAGTTACAAAGGTCGTGGAGGCAGGAACTGCCAATAATGATGTGGACAAAATTGCTATAAACAGAATGGCAAGTACCGCGATTACAAACAAAGCCACAAATACCATCAACCAAGCACCCATCATGGATCTTCATGTACTATTTTTTTTCTTAAATAAAAATAGCTAGCAGGCCTTTATCCCATGAATAGGCAACAAAAGCTATATGCGTAAAAATAAGATTTTTTTTTTCGATTCCTACATATAATCTCTTTGAGAAATTCTTAATCGTGAATTCCAAGGGGTAACTTGGGTTTGCACAAGATGAACCTAAGCGAGTACAAGGAAGGTATGTGTTGATCAAATGAAATCTCTGATGTTTTAAAAATGAAAGGAACTATTAAGAAGGAATTACTTTACTTTGTTTTTATGTCGTAAATTAATGGTGTGTAACAAATTTGTATTAGGAGATAATTCAAAGAAGCTATTTTTATATGTTGAACCTAAAGTGGTTAGGTAATTAGATAACTCAAACTACTCTCTCGAGGGAAGTGGGAGGATGACGGATCTAGGCCTATGGTTGGGTGGTCTCGGTAAGCCAAGAGCTTTCCTAAGAAGGGATAAAAATCACACTTGATGGACCATTAGAAACTAGAAAGCTTGACTTGCGGCACTTTAGAATCCGCTAATACTAATTAGCCGCTAGTAATAGATTTGACAAAAAAAACTCAAGTCGATCCTCATGGGAGGGGCCGAAACTTCCACTGTAGGGTAGACTCAAGTGAGAGTAGTTAGCAAACTTCGAGGGTTTTATCAAAATCTTGGATGGCGCTTCCTAGGATATCTCTTGATGGGCTACTAAGAGCGTACCACCAAGGAAAGCTCGTGGGCGACACGTTACATAAATAGAAGTGAACCGATTACCTTTTTGCCAGCCATACAACTTTACTACCACCTTGTTGGATCCTCTACCTAGGATTGGGGTCCCCTTGAACCAATCTATTCATGCTCTTGCTTCAAAAACCAATGGTCTTTCTAGCAACAAAAGAGGATATGAAGTCCCATAAGAATTTAGTTTCACCACCAAATAGGTCAGCCAATAGTCTCTTTCGTGAGAGTTGTCTTTACATATGGGAGAATGCCCAAAGGCTTAATTCTACTCTAGTTTGCTAGTCTAATAAGCCTTTATGTAGGCTGCATGCCTTGCAGGCCTAGATTCTTTATTGTCACATTCATCATTATGTTCATTGATGAGCCGCCATTAATCAATGTATCTGCGATAAAATATCCTTCAATCCAAACACCAATCTTTGGGATACCAAGATCCAGGATGGTGTTAACCACATCCACTTCTTTCACAAGCTTTAGGGCCTTATTGGACTTGATGGTAGATGTGGGGGTAATCCTTAGGCTATGTCTTCTTGTCAGTATGCTTTTTAAATTTCTTTCGACAGTTGGGAGACAATATAAGTGACAACTATTGAAATGTTAGGTTTGGTTTGAAGGTGTCCATGTCTTTGACCAAGTCACACTCTTTGATAAGATCTATGGGCTTCTCTAGCCAGTTAGAGAATGGGACAACACTGGCTTTCATGTTTCCTTTTTGTTCTAGTAGTGGCAATATTTGAACTTCTTCAATTAATGGGTGTACTTCTACATCATCTATCTCTCGAACCTTTGGTCCTACTTCCTGGATTGTCTTTATATCCTTCTATAATATTGGACTACTCTATACTACACTATTCTGTTTGTCTTTTGGAAGATTGAACTTCATAGTTTTAGCAAGAGGACTATTTTCTTTTTGTACGAGTGGTTCCTTTTTCTTAGCTTGCGTGATTGTAGAAACTTTGAATTCTACCAAGTTAGGGGTCTTTGTCCGACTTTCAGTAGCACTAGCCTTCACAAGGGCTAGACTAGGATAGTCTTTTGTAGTGTATCCTTCTCCTTTGTATCAATTGCATAAGGGCCTGTAGTCCATGGACCTTTTAGGGTTTGGACAATTTGGTGAGATACGTCTCTTTTCTTCGCATCTGTAACACTTCACTTCTGATCTCTAGCCACTGCCAAACTGTCATCCTCTATAACTTTGAGAGGGAAACCTCCTTGGGCCAAAAGTAGGAATGACCTCTCTAGGCTTTGGTCTAATATCTTGAGTTGCTATCTTGGATTCCAAAAAGTTGAATCTTGCTTCCTTCTTTGATGCATCTCGTTTTCAGAGAGCAGATATCCTCTGTGTGGTTCTTTCTTAAACGGTACGAATAGAAGGCTTCACAAGTAGTTGGTTTTCGGGTATATTCAGTGGCTAGATGTCTTGCTTGATGGCACTTTTTGCACCATGTATTAGATCATATCACATCTCTTCCACATCCTACAATATTGGATATGTTGGTGGTATTTACCTTTAGTGTTTGCAACTGTTCTATAATCACATCCATCAACTCTTTCTTGATGCTTGCAACTGAATTGGACAAATAGTCCTTCAAATTTTCTCCTCTTGGAGTACTCATAGTAGGATTTTGGAAAGTCTATGTAATCACTGCATAGACAAGTTGAGTTGAGGATCCTCTATTGTTCTAATTCTAATTTAGAGCTCCTATTGAGACTGGTGGTTGTTGGTTTCAGTTGTTGGTATGGTTCCATTATTATTATTGAGTTGCCATTGGGGAACTATTTGAGGCCACTATTGTTGTGGTTGAACCAATGGATTCGGTGCATTGTATTGCAACACTATTTGCATCTGAGGTGGGGTAGGGAACAATCCTTGGGACTCCATTTGGTGGGTATATCATTCCTCGCACGGAAGAAGGCAAGTCTCCTCTTCTTGAGGTCATTGATAGCCTTGGTTCAACTTCATCATATAGTCTTGCATCTTTCATTGTAGCTTGGAGGTTGATTGGTCTTGTCAGCTCCATAAACTTATGAACTTTTGGTTGTAGGCCTGTAAGAAAAACTCCCTTCTAGATGGCTTCATGCAAGTGATATTTGGTCTATTTCTTATTTATGGATTCCATTCTAGATATATATGCTTCCACCCATTCACCAAAGGATTGACTTAAGTTCATGAACTTCTCTCGCATCTACTCTTCAAAACCTTCATGATCGAATTTAGTGAGGAAAGTCATCTTTAGGTTACGTCCCATGTACCAAAAGTTCATGTTGTGCATGTCTCTCATACTATTGAAATGTTGTGCCTTTGAAAGTGGCAGGGAATATCACCAAACAATGGTTTCTAACATTGTTAGCTACACACACTACCATAAACTTAGCTACATGAAGATCAGGGCCTTTGTTGTACTCCCCCTTAAAGATTGGCAATGGGACTATATTTGTTGGCCTATCACATCAATATTTGCAAGATGGATCCGGCTAGGAAGTGGACCTTAATTTGCCATTGGGACTTCTGTAAAGAGTGCCACAAGGGTATCAAAGAAGTCTTCTACTGCTAGCTTATTCTCAGCTTTGATTTTTGCCTTCTCTCTTCTCACATACCTTTGGATTTGTTCTAGTGCTTGCCTCTTGATTGTGTCATTCATCAAGGAGCTAGATCCACCCAATTTGTTTGTACTCTCAACAAAAGGGAATTAGAAGGGCTTTAGTCTTTGGAGGGCTATATTGCTAACATTTCTTCTACTTCCTTCTTTTCAACATCTTTGAATTCAAATTTCATTCCATTGTAGAGGGCAAGATATTTGGTTCTAAAGGTATCAACATTCATTCTTGTGAGGGTTGCCATAGTGCCATTGCCTTGATAGTACCAACTTCAAAGGGTTTCAATAGCATAGGTTGTGACGAACACTCTGTCTACTAGCTTCTAATGAGTTACCAATTGGACAAACAGAAGGTTATTAGTGTACCAAGCATCCCATGTATCTTGTTGTTAAGCATCCACGAACAAATTTCAACTCTTTTTCTTCTTATTCTTGTGAACTTCTTCTAATCATGACTTTTGAAGCTTCTTCACAATCTCCCACTTGATGATGTCAGGAAATTGTTCAATGAAGGCCAAATCTACAATGGATGGGTATTCTATTTTTTTTTACTTTACTCTTCAATTTTGTCGGAAACAATTGGCTATAGTGATCCATCTTTTAGTAGCTTCAGAAGACAGTGGGATCAATTTTTCACATAGATCCTGCATTAGGATAGTGACATGCTTTTGCCATTGAGGGATGCACTTCTTGTAGAAAGTAGCTTTGGCAATGAAGATCTCCAATTCTTCAATAGTAATAGGAATTCTACAATCTTCCATTACTTTTCTTTCTCTTGAATAGTGCAACTTCTTACACTTTCAACCTCTGTTGGCGCTTGTTGATGGCAATATTCCTCCACTATGCACCAAAAACATGGAGAGAAACACAAAAAAAATAGGGGATCTACTGTAAGAAAATCTTTGTTACACCAAAAAGCATGTTCTTCATATTTTAATCAACCACAAGAAAAAAATAAACATCAATCTTCACAAATCTTCACGCAATATCATATAGTAAATCTTCCACGGATTTATCACAACAAATCTTCAACATATTCTTCATAGAAACCACCAAAGAACCACAATGTCACAAAGGAAAGATCAACTTTGAATGAAATTTATCACATAGTATTCTTCTTTCATCATCTTCATAGTCTTGTTAGTCTTTGTCTCATCTTGGTGTGCAGATCGGACGTTGTATGCTCACGTAGTGAATGCTAGAAGGTCCCCAAGAACAATGAGCTCTAATTTTTGCACAAATTACAAGGTAAAAAGCATGAACGACAAGAGCAACAGACCAATTGGGTGCAATCTCCCCCCATGCCTTGTGTAAGCGCTCCACAAAGCATGTATTTTATGTATATTTCATCTTCATGCTCAATAATAGCCCAAATTACTAAATAGCAAGCTTTTAGCTTTTGAGTTTGCTTTTACACAAAAATAGGAATAAAGCTAATGGATGGTGCCCAAAGAGTCTGGCACGCCCAATACAATGTCCAAATAGAAATAACATAACCGTGCGCCCATGCGCATACAAAATAATAATAATTAATCAATGCCTCAATAAATAGGCATGAAAAAATATAGGCATGGCGCTTATCAAAATATAATCCATAAATCAAATACTCGCTATCCTTCAATGCTTTCCTCCGCCACTGCTGCTATCTCTACACATCAATTGAAGCATTCACAATCGTTAGTAAAATAATACAATTAAACCGACAAAAGTGAATACCTAGTAGTCTTCAGCTACATAAATAAATCAACTAGTTAGAAATAAATCCTAACCTTAATTTATTACGAGTGCGCACTCAAAACTCATAAACGTTTATTAATTTAATATGCATTTTGCGGAATCACCCGCTATGGAATCACCCATGTACACACTAAATTAATGAAACACCCAAAAAGGACAGGCGTCCCCATCAACTTCTTACACAAAGAATCCACTTTGTGTATGAGCCCTGGTCATTAAAGTTTATGGAATCCACCGTAAAACCTCACGGAATCCACCGTGGCACGGAATCCACCATGAAATATGCCTCCTGGCATCACATCTCTCTCCTATAGATACAATGTTTATTATAAAAAATTGACTATCTCTCATACTCTATCTCTCTCACATATGATTTCTCTTAATACTACATTGGAATAATCAATAATTCTCTCAATTATTCTCTCTTGGTTATGGATATCTCTCCTAAGAGATATACCTGATATGAAGAGTCACCAGAGCCACTATAGTGTCCCTTGGAAGCTCATTAGTACTACTATCACTTCAGTCTTCACTTCAAGTCTTCTTTAGCTACTTCTACTACTTCATCAAGATGCTTTGAGCTTATATTCTTCCTATTACAAGATTACCAAACATTCCCCAAGAACATTTGTCTATTAGAACACTTGTATAAGTAAACATAGGCTTACAAAAGAGATATAGAAGCTCTACAAAACAATACAAAAGGTCTATAGAAGGTATAAAAACCATAAAAATCAAGCAAAAATCACTTCAAACCATCAAAAACATTATAGTACTCTCTCAATCATTCCTCAAAAGACTCATTCACAATCTCAACCTCACAAATAAAAAGAAAACAGACCAAAAGAGGGGCGAAATAGGCCCTATCAAAACCAAATAGATGCATCATAGAACCTATTAGAATATTATATCTCAACCAAAAACCATCATGAGTTTCTCAAACCTTCTCAATGCATCCCAACACTCTTCAAAACACTTTCAACACATCCAAAATCAATCAATCCATCACAAAATCAACCATTTAGCTCACAAAAACAACAAAAATCAACTCAAAAAACAAGTAAACTTAGCCTTGTAACATTTCCTCTTAAAACTGGAAGCCCACCCCTTTTTGTGGCTCTTGACTAGTCATATCAATTTATGCATACAATCTAGCTTACTTGGACCTAGTTTAAGTAAAAGAGAATAGAGATTGTGTGCAATCCTCATATTGGTTATGAGTCTTTTGAATAAACATTTCGAGATATTGCAAGTTGCATAAGGGTGAGCCCAACTATACATAATTTCTAAAAAAATATGATGGTCTCTTGTCCACAACTAATACATGGGATAAACTAAAATGCACCTTGTGGACAAGTGGTACTTAAATTAATAGCATGAGGTACAAAAAGGTTATTTCTTTCCAAAAATAGATTCTAATGCTTTGACTTCCTTTATTGCCTTCAAGTCTCTTAAGTTATAGTTTTCTCTACAATGTTGGTTTTATTTTCACCCCCAAGTTTGATCTTCAACTTCAAATGCAATAAAGAGTGACTTTATCTTAATATGATTAAAAGAAAAAGTATTCTTCCACTCCAATCCTTCTCAAACGATGCCAAAATATGCTATTGATGAAAAGAAAGTAATAATGATTGTACGAAACCTAAATCTTATCCAATGTCATGGTTTTCTTTCTTTAATTTGATTCAACACTCATAATCTACATTTCCCTATATATCTAAAACTAAACTAGATGTTATGCATTTTGGGTATAATATGTTTAGTGTACTAGAGAAAGTAAGCATAATGCAATATTATCAACAAAGGTCTTCACTATCCCATTAAAATAGTATTAAATTGAGCTCTTAAGAATGAACAATGTTCCATCTTTGTCTCATGCCAACACAAGCTTAAGAATGGGTGGACCTCCTATTTCTTCAAGACATATTGCTCATCCCATGGTTTTTCTTGTTCTCATCTAAAATACTCAAATCCTGCTTGTTTCTTCCCTACCCTTGTACTCCTTTTACTCTAAGAACATAAGACAAAAGGAATTTCCTCCCTCATTTTATTTTAGACCAAAGAGGAGAGGATCTAGTTAAACTCTGCTTTAAGCATGCACTTTAGTGGTGCTCCCTTGACTTGCACTGCTTTGAGCCAAAAATTTAGTCTCTACTACAAGCAAGGAAGGGACGAGAAGAAGAGAATAGAGAACTAACAAGAGGAGAGGAGAATCTCCCTCTTACACTCAAGCACTCAAGAACACTCATCACTAAGCAACACTCTCTTGTTGAAGTTCAATTTATGGAGAGAGTATAGGACAATTATATAGTAGGCAGAACCTCCAAGTTTGCACACACAAAAATACTCTTCTATATTCCATTTGAACTTTTAAAAAGTTGGGTGTAAATTGGTCTTTCATCCTTCTTCTTAACATTTTACTCATTTTCAATGCTTGTAGGACTTTGTGGCATTCCCATTGTACCATGTGTATAGGAAGAGAGCCAAACTCTCAATCTTACACTTGCATGCATTCCCATTTTTCACCAAAATTCTAATATTTTTAAAAGAGGTAAATTTTATACACATGAAGGCCAAAATTTAGATAATTTAGAGGTGCATTGGCCAAGATCAACTATGCTCTCAACTTAGTTACATCCTCAGTACTAGAGGTGGAAGCTATCTGTATGGCCTCGCTATATAGCTTCTATTGTTATGAGGTTATGTACCTATTTACATCTGCTTGCGCCTTAAGCTGACTTCTTAGTGTAGTGAAGTTGCCAATTCATTAATCAGATTTGTCAATGCCTCTCCAAAGGCTTTTCCACTTCATTTTTGGTCTATCTAATGGCTCTAATCAAGCTTGTATCAACAATCTATTGGAGTTTGGCACAAGCTACCTTGAGCTATTCTTGAGACTATTAATTGTCTTGGATTTCTCTTTCTCAAAGAGCTATTTTAGCCTTGATAGATGGTTTGCAGTTTGATATAACTGATTATCACTAGCCTATACTTGAGTTATGTAATTAGTTTGATAAGCCAGTTTATGCACTAGCCAATGAAACCTCACCTAGATGCTGTGAGATGGATTTTGAGATATGTGAAGGATACATTGTCTTATGGGCTGTTCTATGAGCATGGTAAGCCTATTGCACTTACAAGTTATAGTGATGCAAATTGGGCTGGCTGTGTGTATGACAGCAAATCAACCAGTGGATATACATTTGGCCTTGGAAGTAAGTAGCATGGTTAGCTAGAGTAATAAGAAACAACCTACTATGGCTCTCTCAAGTACACAAGTAGAATATAGGGGTACAATATTAGTTGCATGTGAGGTTGCTTGGCTGGTTAAGTTGATGGATGACTTGGAGATTCGTATGGATAAACTAGTCAAGTTGTATTGTGATAACATAAGCAGTGTGCTCATGACAAGCAATCCGATCTATCATGTCAAGTAAAAGCACATAGAGATCTATTATCATTTCATTATAGGGAAATGGTGCTTGGAGGTAGCATAGACCTCATACATGTGAAGATTGAAGACCAAGTGGTTGACATCTTTACCAAATCACTTGGTGGAGAGAAGTTCACTCATTCTAGATTACTGCTTGGGATACATGAAGTGACTTGTGCTTGAGAGGGAGGAAGCTTAGTTTACCTATTACCTATCGGCATGACAATTGGGTGTGTGTAGTTTTCAATCATGTTGATGTCTTGAATAAGTTGATAGTTGACTTAACTAGAGTTAGACTTAGTCAGTGGTGGTTAGTCTCTAGACCTAAGTTAGATGTACTTTGTACTTTGAGTATTTTGAATAATAAAGATGAATATTGAGAGATGTCTCTCTATTGCCCCTATTGTTGAGATATCGAGCTCCACTCGTGATATGCCAGGGTGACCGTTGTGTATTTATGTCACTGACTTGTCAGTTGCAGACGTGGTTGGTACACCACCCATGAATAATAGCTACATGATAGCTATCCTTATCTACTCTAGTTCGTGGCTCAGTTAGTATGCCACCTTAGTTAGTTGAGTTTGGATTGAGACCCATATATAGGGTTCTTCTATTTCTTTGTACTTGAGTTCTTTTGGCTTACACAACTAAGAAGAGGAAAACTGTTTTCAGCCTCCACCCTTGTGTGTATTCCCCCATTGTGCAAGCAAGAAAGCTTCAAGTGAGACTCTTTCCTTCTCTCCCACAATCTTGACACCTATTTCTCTCTCATTCTTCTAAAGAAAAAGGAGTTAGTGAAGCACATTTTGGGTAAGCACTTACACGGGAGGATACCATAGACTATGGGGATTGGCAAAGCCATAGGAGCTAGCTAGGTCACCATGCAAGAGAGCGTCAATGTAGGATTGTTGTTAGAGGCCATGAAGAGACAAAAGGAGGCCCATGAGAAAATCAAGCACCTGAAAATGGCCTAAAAATTATATTGAGCTTTAATATTCTAATCATAGCCCTGTATTGAAAAAATCATTTGTACTTTGCATTATAATATAATTATTTTTTCTTGCAATCTATGTCTCGAGCATATTGTCCATTTTTTAACATTCGACTGTGCTAGGATTGAAGTATTTCATGAACCAATGTTACATGATATGTAATATTTTCAAGTGATGATAGATGTAAAAATTATGATTAAAAGTTTATCGATAAAAATTTTGTGGTTTGATAGGCCAAAGTGTTTAGTTTTGGCTCTAAAAGCCCAAAAATGAGATCCAAAGGTGATTTGAGTAGTGCAGGATGCCCTAGACACAACGGTGTGTGAATAGGTAGGATGAAATTGGCTTGTCAAACGACAAATTTTTGACTATTTTTTTTAAAAAAATATATGCTAACTTGTCATTCAGAAAAGTAGAAAGGTTAACTAGGCCATTGGCTCGATAATTGATTGCTTGTTCTACTTAATCATTGAGTTTTCAATTGACGTTGCAAATTTAATCATTACACCCTCATGTATAAATAAAATATAATTTATCTGAGGCACAATAAAAAGAAAATTTTTAATTACATGTCAAAGCTCACAAAGTATATCACATTGCAATGTGTTACAAAAACTCTAGGTCCTCGAGAGCTCTAATCTCTCTCCTCTTTGATCCATCTACCTAACTATATGTTTTTGAGCATGATGGTCACTTGCTTGACATGAATCATGTATAGATATGCGTCCTCAAAAAGGGTGATAGGGTATGCTTTTGTAGCACTCACTTTGTTTTTAGCTTGGGGCATCAAATGGAACCTTTACCACCTATTGACCACCCCTTTGTTGCATCTACACTAGCCTTAGGCCATTCTATCTTGTGTTGGGGCCTATTGATGTTTCCCTCAATGTTGCCGTCATCATCATTATTTTCACATTCCTGATCCATAGAGGCATCACCTCATTGTTCTCTAGATCTTTGTTGTTAACTTCCACATCCTCACTTGATTTTTCCTCTTTGAAAGAGTCCTCTTGCTTGCGAGCTATTTTCAAAGTCTCCAAGGTCGATTGAGGGAGGGTCCTTGAGCCTTTGGATGGATTGTGAGGGGGGGTGGGTGGGGGGGGGGACATGGAGATGATGAGGTTGTGCTACTGTTGGAGTCATCCTATCGAGACTAAAATTGGGGATCTCTTTGTCTTACCATGATGGAGAAGTGAAAACTTGTCCTTGGCCTTGGCTTGATAGTGAATGCCATCGCACAATTTGCTCGTGTTACAGGCCATGAGGTGGATTAAAAGAAAATAAGAGAAGATAACAATAGAAGTATGAAATAGGAAATAAACTAAAAGAGCTCTATTTATATAAAACCTAGTATTAGGGTTACCATGGATTTATTGCTTGAGAGATTTAGCTTATGTGGTAGCCTTAGCATTCTCCAATGTAATGGTGTATCTATAAAGCCAATCAAACATTTCTACAAGGTAGCTTTTCTTGATGTGACCACCTCCATGACAAGTGTTCTTGAAATATGTACCATTGGCTTAGTAACAAGACTTGTCCATACCTTGGATCCTCCACATTTCCAAAGATCCATATTTCTCTAAAAAATATGATCCATGAGAATACAATATGTGCTGCAAAGGTATGGAGCATTAACATTAGATTTGGCGCATCAACGTTTCCAAATATTAAAGAACATGCAAGTAGTAGAGTTGAAGGTGTACCATGTAGTGGGTGATGTTGGTTTCTCCCTATGCATTGGCAACTAGCTTTGTAAAAACATTGACCATTGTATGAAATTGAAGTTGAGTGGAACGATCTCTTGATGGTTTTAGAATTATACATACTAGCTTATTAAAAGAATGCCACTTGGATATTCTTAAGAGTAGGGTCTCTTTCCAAATCTATAGTGCATTTGCATAAATCTTTTCACAACTTCCACTTTAACACTACTAGCTTGCCAATCATATTGCTAAGGAATATCTTCGCCTTCAATCCACTCATTCATATTTTATGTGCTATGTCATAAGTTAGGCCTGATGTTTTCTAGTCTTTTTTTGTTTTTACCTTGCCTCCATGTACACTTAATGAATTTAATAGCTCCTTGACTTTCTTAATAGCTACTTCAGATCTGGAGGGAGGCTTCATTGTGTATATATAATTGATATACAACTTCAATAACTTGTCAAGGTATCACATGTGTGGGTATTAAAAAATATGAGTTGATTTTGAGGGAATTCAATGCAAAAAAGTGTATAGAAAATGAATATTTCAACTTACAATATGATTGGGTGCCTTTTGAAAAAAGGAAAATTTTGTGAAAATTTAAAAGTCATTTTTAAGGAAAAAAATAAATTTGAGTTGCTGATGTGGCACTTTTAGAAGAGTGGTGACCCCTACTTAGAGGATGAACTGATTTAGAGAGCCTTTAATTCAAAAAATTATAATAAAGAAAATGAGTATTTCAACTTGCAATATAATAGGATATATTTTAAGAAAAAGAAATCCAAATTTTATGAATTTTTTAAAAGTAAAATTTTAGAGCAAAAATAAATCTGAGTTGCTGATGTGGCACTTTTGGAAGATTGGTGATTCCAACTTGGAGGATGAAATGGGCTAGTTACCAAGGTGAAACGAAAGGGAGACCCCCTCCTTTCTAGGTATTGTCCACCACAAAAAGTGGGTGGAGCCTAGGAATATAGGGGGGCTAGGGGACAAAAAGGTATGCAATGATGACCATTGAAGAGGGACTAATCCAAGACTAAGGATTTGTAATCAATTTCTTATGTGGCCCTTGTTGAGTTCATATCCCCTCTAGTTTGGAGCAAAGAGGATGGAAGGATGAAGTGATCGCAATAAGGTTTATGTTAGGCCTTTAAGGCCTTTAACTTGAAGATTTGGCCTTAATGGACTTTTATGCCATGATTCAATGCAAAAGCCTTTTTTCTTGTGATTGATGATTCAAAATTGGGATTGATAGGCTTTTTCCTTGGCTTAGAAGGCCATTTATTTTACGATTTGGCCCAATGTGTGCTAAGGGCTTGATGATTTTCCCCAACATAGGTTAAGAGGCCTTTGTGCCAAACCTAGCACAAGGCCTTAAAGGGTTTTTAATTGATAATTCAACCTAACATGCTGAGGTCCTTTGAAAAAAGGCCTTACATGCCATTTATTAGCCATTTTGGCCTAACGAGTCGAGGTCCTTAACAAAAGCCTTTGAAATCATGATTCAACCTAGTGTGCAGAGAGCCTTAGATAAAAGGATTTAAAGGCCATTTAAGCCACGATTTGGCCCAAAGATTGGCAGAAGGCTTTTTAGTCTTAACAATAGGCCTCAAAGCATTCCACTTGACAATTTTGTATAAAGTGGGCTAAGGGACTTGGCCTTAACATATCATGGCCAGAAAGGTCAAACACTATTTGCTAACTCAGTGTAAAGAGGGCCATGAGTTGACGCCTTTAGACAACCATAATTTTGGGTTTGACTCCTTTAGACGGCCATGATTGATGCCTTTAGATAGCCATAATTTTGGGTTGTGAGGAATACTCTAAAGACTATTTGGTCTTGACCTTGATCCATCCTTAAATGGCCTTTTCACCTCGATGCATGCCATTTGACCCTCACTTGGCTTGGGAGAATTGTTCAAAGGCCTTTGTCCTTAAGGAGGATGATGCTTGGCCATGCTCATTGACTCAACAATTTTGGATTTGTCTTGTTCAATCCAATCTATGCCATTATGAGTTGGTTGTCCCAGAACCATAACCTTGCCAATCATGGCCCCCTCTCTAGTTGACCTACTTGAATATCAATTTGTCACGGGTGAGCATATTGCATAATTGGGAGACGGTAAGCAAAGGGCCATAGACTAGTTGATGCATTGGTGAAGAAGTACAATTGAATGATAGGCCTTGACTTAAGCAACCTAAAACTTAGGTTTGTGCTACAACTCTAATAATCTTGAGCATTTTAATAGGGATCAAAAAATCAATTTCACAACTCCTAAGATAGATCACAAAGGTTCCCTTCTTACATGCCTTAAGGCTACATTAGATTATGCTATATTTTATGAGGTTAATTTGGTGGTACAATTATTTCCCAGGGAATTCACTATATGTATACCCTTTATATCATGTGCATTCAAGGCCTATTTATAAATATCCTTATTTGTGAATTTTTCTCTAATAAAACATAACCATTTTCTATTCAATCTATAAGTAACCCCTTTATATGGGATCCTTTTGTATGTAAAAAATGTGTAAAAATAGTATTTTAAAAATCCCTTATGTTGAACTCATGTGATACATACATATATTTATGATTGATCTCCTCTGGAGTTATTTGGTTATACTGATGCAGATTGTGCAAGTAGTGCGTTAATAGGAAGTCAACCAATTGCTATGTGTATTCCTTTAGGACTAGAGCTATGACTTGGAGTAGTAAGAAACAACCCACTATTGCATTATCGAGTTCAAAGGGAGAGTACAAGGGTGTTTCTATATAGTAGCATGTGAGGTAGCTTGGATGTGAAAGCTACTTTTTGAGGATTTGGAGATATAGACAGGGAAGAGAGTTATCATTTATTGTGACAACATGAGGAGAATTAGTTGGCTAGAAACCTATTGTTTCATGCACACATGAAACACATTGAGGTTTATTACCATTTCATCAGAGAGTGAGCCTTCGCAGGTGATATTGATCTCATATATGTGAGTATAGAGGAGCATGTTGCATATAGTATAACCAAGGCCTTAGGAGCAAAAAAACTTTGGTGTTTTTGAAGCTTATACTTGGAGTTAAGGTCAGGGAATTAAGCTTGAAGGGAATTGTTGAGATGTCTAGCTCAACATGAGCTGACTCACATACCTGGATGACCATTTTTTCATTCATATCACTGACATGGTTGGTACCTGCATCGGTATGTCATCCTAGTGATACTTTATAGTTGGATATCAATTAGTCCACCTATCTAAGTTAGAGGATATCTATCTAGTCATCTTTGTATTTAGCATATTCATACTATGGATCACTTGTATATTTCCTTGTGTGATACATTTTCTGCACTTGAAGGGGTGCTATTTGCATGGAACTTGCCACTCCATAGTCTTTTAGTAAACCTACTAGAAGAGGTTGCTTCTTGTAGACCCACTCAATGTTTATGATTGTGGATCACATTCTCTGCAACAATCGCCTTTTTTTTACATCATCTACAATCATTTGTTTTTCAGTGGCATACCAACTACTCATCTCATCACATACAACATCTCCACTCACCTATAACTTGTGGGTAACTGCCTAATAATGCATATAATCCTTTGCTCATCAAAAGGGAATAGCCAACAGATACATACTTTTTAGCTTTAGGATCTAGCTTATTTCTTAGCTTATCAAGAACATGTAGATATGCAATGCATCCAAATACTTTAACATGTGACGAATCTGGTTTCTTACTAGAAAACTTCTCGTGTGATGTCACATCATGTAATGTAGCAATTGGAATCCTATTCATAATATATATAACTGTAGAGATAGATTTAGCCCAATAGTAATGAAGTATATTATTTCCAACCCCATCAAGGCTCATGCAATTTTTAGAATGTGCATGGTCTTTCTTTTAGGAATACCATTATGTTGTGGAGTGTACCTACATGTAAACTACCTTTGAACACCATGCTGTTTCAGAAAATTTCTGAACTCATTGGAGAGGTACTCTCCCCCTCCATTGGACCTTAGGCAATCAATCTATATACTTGTTTGTTTCTTAATAAAACATTTAAAATCTTGAAAGTGAGAGAATAACTTAATTTTCTTTTACATGAAATACACTCATACCCTCCTTGTATGATCATCAATAAATGTTACGTAATAATACTTACATCTAGCCATTGATGCAATATTTGTAGGATCCCACACATCTAAATGTACAATATCAATTAAATGCCTACTTATATGTTTATAATGAGGAAATGCATACCTTGTTTGTTTTCTAAGTTGGTGTGTTCAAGACTTTCTACATTCTAGCCATTTTGAACTTAGACAAGCCAATTACCACTTCACATAACTTTATATTATTCAACCATTGTATATTTACATGGATAATACATTTATCCTAAATTTCAATATTAGCCACAACTCCTACACCTTGTGGAAACATAGCAGTCTTCAGCTTGGATACATTTACATCCAAGGTAAATATGCTTCCAATCCGCTTGACTTTTGTAATAAGTTTGCATCCATTCTTGGAATCTTCCACAAAATAGTCATTTTGATTGAGATTTACTTGAAATCCTTGCTCAATCATTTGCCCAATAAAAATCAAGTTCCTTGTGATGTTAGCCACATGTAGCACATTAACCAAACACTTAACTTTTTTATTCTACACAAAGAGTGGGACACTCCCAACATGAGCAGTAGGATGCATTGTATTGTCACATGTTTTCATAAAACTAGGCAATTTCAAAACTTTTTATTTGTCTAAACCATTCTCCATGTGACATCATATGGTTAGAAGCACCTGAATCCACATACCATACATAATCAATCATTAATATTGCATCTGCATTTATTGCATTCATCACATACTACATAAAACCAACTTCTCATTATCAATCATTACTATTGCATCTGCATTTATTGCATTCATCACATACTGCATAAAAACAACTTCTCATTATCAACCTGATTACTGGTTCATGCATAATTATTATGTTGTCTTCTCCCATTTCTATTATTTTCACCTCTTCTCATTTCCACATAGTTACATAAAATATAAACTTTTGATCATAATTATAGCATTCTCTATTACCATAACTTGCATTTTGTCTGCCATGTCTTCTATGGCTCCCCCAACCTTGAGATTGTGGCCTTAGCCACTTGTATGTGACTACTTCTATGATTCATGAGGTTGTGCCTGGTTTTGCCTATAACAACTGCCATTGTGACCTCTAACACTACAAACTCTACCTCTACTTGTGTTAGAGTAGAGCACTTATTATAAGTAATCTTGTTTTATGATGAAGATATAGCAAACCCCAAGTTTTTATTTTTTAATATCAATATAGATATTAGATCTGTAAAATCAAGAATAGTGTCTCTTGTGTTGATGGAGGTTGAGAATTGCTTGTGCTCCTTGTCCAAGCCATCCAAACATGCAGCCACTATATCATCATTATCAACATGCACTTTAATAGACCCAATAGCTTTAAAAATACTCTTGATCTTCAATGGATGGTCATTAGTTGATAGATTGCCACGCTTAACATTGTTTAACTCAAACTTAGACTCTAGCTTTCTAGCTTTGGTATTTGTACAAAATATTTTGATTAGGTTATTCTAGGCTTCTATAATGTTGAGATAGCAAGCTCAATATGTGTGGACATTGATGATGGACCACCTGCCTAGGTGGATTTACACGTCATGTCGGTGGTCATTTTGATTCTCATATGGCCATTGACTTTATCACTTATTATATTTATTTTGTTGCACCTACCTATAGCTAGCATATTTATAGTGCTAGTTGATTAGTATAGTCAGTTATGCATTGTTTGACTTAGTAGGCCACTTTCCTTTATGTTGTATCCTATCTATACTTTAGGTACATTGTATTGTGTGAGAAGGAAGAAGAAGAAACCAACAAAAAAATGTTTTGGCCTCCATCTCTCTTCTTATATTCTTGAGTGAGCTTCCTCTTGTGTGTATGGTGTGAGTTTGGTGGTGTAGAAGCTTGAGCAAGTCCCCCCACCACACAATTTTTGACATGGTATCAGAGAGACACCATTGAGAGGGGCTAGTTTTGAAGGCTGAAGTGAAGGAAAAGAAGGAAGGATTCAAGGAACCAAGTAAGAAGTAAGAAGCTCTTCAGTTTTTCTCATATTTCTCTTAAAAATAGTCCCTGTGGAGGCATTGGAAGTAGAGTAGAGTGAAAATTCAAGATTATTGCGAGATTTGGTATGTAAACATAGCACTATATATTTTGCAAATAGGCCCTGAGGTCATTTCGATCCCCGTTTTAGGGCTGCAAGGTTGGAAACAACGACTTCAGGGTATACTGCAATTTCAATTGTGTTGATCGAAAGTGGGTGCATAGGTTACAGATTTCAAATCTATAAGTTCTGAGTTGTTTGCCATGAAAAAAAAATAAGTTTTATATACAAAGAATTATAGATTACAGGTATAGGTTGCTTGGCATATTGCTGTGCACAAGTTACAAATTTCGAATCTGTAAGTTTTGAGGTGTTTTCCACGAAGAAAACATAAGTTTTATATACAAACAAGTTGCAAATTACATGTATAGGATGCTTGGCATATTGCTGTGCACTTGCCGTTAAAAGCTATAGAAGACTTGCTTGTTGTTTTATATCATTTTTGTGATAATGGCATAGAACAATGGTTATCCTATCATTGAAAAGTTGGACAAGAACAACTACCCATTATGGAATTTTGTGCGACAAACTTCCTTAAAAGGTCTTTATGAGTTCGTTTCTCAGGTGAAGAAAAGGAGCTAGAGTTGAGTAACCCTATGACTGCAGATGAATTAAAGGCATAGAAAGAATGGGATACAAAGGACAAGAATGTGATGTATTGGCTATCCATAATATGCTGGGACATATCAGAAATGTAGAAACTTCACATGCACCTTGGAGAGAATATGTTTTTAGTAAATACATAGGCACTGAATATTCAACTCAATTAAGAGTTGAATACTTTGAAGAAAGGAAAAATATCTCTTAATGAGTATATTTTTGAGAACATGTTTTTAGTAAATACATAGGCACAGAATATTCAACTCAAGTACGAGTTGAATACTTTGAATAAAGGGAAAATATCTAGATGCTTTGGTAGCGATTGATATAATGCCTGATGA
Organism: Lygodium microphyllum; assembly: GCF_053477565.2. Taxonomy (NCBI): domain Eukaryota; kingdom Viridiplantae; phylum Streptophyta; class Polypodiopsida; order Schizaeales; family Lygodiaceae; genus Lygodium; species Lygodium microphyllum. The sequence continues at coordinate 86,176,122 of NC_141155.1, forward strand.
TGATGATTTGGTTTAATCTACTTTGGGAACCTTTAATAGTGAGAAGGCTTGAAAATAATTTGTCACTTTTGTATATGTATGAAAGCCATTTCTAGATTTTGATGAGTTGGTCTCTCTCATGATTACCAATTGCATTAGATGATGATGATATCATGATAGTTATGTGCAAAAAGAAAAGCAAGAATCATGGAGTCTTAGTGGACCAAAAACACCATCTGATACTACATCTATAGGTAGCCCTTGGTTTGGGAGACTAAGGAGTATCCCCACATCTTTAGGTACATTTATAAGTGGTGTTGCAAGTAAAGACAAAGGAAAGAAGAAAGTGTCAAATGGTAATGATACATCTATTAGTCATTTGGGATTTGATGGAAATTCCAATCATTTAGAGAGTTTGGATGATGAGCTTGGTATTCCTTCAGTCAGCACACCAGGTGTACAGAGAGCACATGGTAATGTAAAGACTCCACTGAGTGATCCAGTGGTACACAAGTTTAGAAAGGTTAGATACCCTATTAAAATATTGGGTTTGAAGGTTATGCAACTCACCATTATGCTTATATGGTAAAGGTGGTTGAGGATGTTAAGCCCACTTCTTTTAAGAATGTTGTTGCTCATGCTCATTGGCATGCAGCAATGGATGAGGAGATGGTTACATTAGAAGCCAATAAGAATCGAGATTTGGTACCATCACCTAAGGGAAAGAAAGCGATTGGCTGTAAATGGGTTTACAAAATCAAGCATAATGCAAATGGTTATGTTGGCAGGTATAAGACTAGGATGGTTGCAAAAGCCTATTCTCACTAGGATGGCAATTGTTAGATGTGTGGTTACTTTGGCACTAGTAGCAAAAGATTGGAATTTGCAACAAATGGATGTTAAGAATTACTTTTTGCATGGTGAATTACAAGAAGAGATGTATATGAAGCAACCAACAGGTTATGAGGATTTAGAGTATCCCACATATGTGTGCAAGTTAAAAAATGGTTGTATGGGTTGAAGCAAGAATCTAGAGCATGTTCTAGCAAGATCGAGTGCAGAGGATGAATGGAGGTGTTGCTATGACAATATATGAGGTGATATGGATACAAAAGTTATTGGGTGATTTGGATGTGCAGGAAGATGGTCTAGTTGTCATTCGCTGTGACAACATGAGTAGCATATAGTTAGCTAGGAACCCAGTGTTCCATGCTAAAACAAAATACATTGAGGTACAATATCACTTTGTGAGAGAGAAGGTACTTGTAGGAGATATTGACTTGGTATATATCAACACATAAGATTAGATAGCTGTCATTTTCACAAAGAAATTAGGTGCAAAGAAGCTTCAAAAGTTTCAAAGCTTACTTGGAGTTGTAGAGATACAGTTGATCTTGAGAGGGAATGTTGAGATAGCAAGCTCAACACATGGAGACATTGATGATGGACCACCTAGCTAGATGGATTTGCACATCTACACTTAGCATATTGGTGGTCATTATGCTCTTGACATGGCCATTGACTTATCATTGATCATATTTATTTTATTACACCTACCTACAACTGGCATAATTATAGTGCCAGTCAATTAGTATAGTCACTTATGCACTGCTTGACTTATTAGGCCACTTTTCTTTATATTTTATCTTATCTATACTTTGTGCATATTGTATTGTGTGAGGAAGAAGAACAAGAGACCAGTAAGAAAATATTTTGGCATCCATCTCTCTTCTTATGTCCTTGAGTGAGCTTCCTCTTGTGTGTATGGTGTGTGTTTGGTATAACAGCTCAAGCAAGTCCCCCCACCACACGATTTTTGACATGTAAGACTATTTGCATCATGTATATGCCAAATAATTTTGTCTAAAACACTAATGGAAAACTAGCACATAACTTTTCAAGCACTATGGTTCCATTCCTTAAATACCTTGGCTTGCTCAAGCATGGCATTTTCCTTTGATAACAATGGAGTCTCAGCATTATCTCCTTCAATGCAATCCCAATAACCTAAATCTCTCAAATATTATACAATGAAACCCAAAAATCTAGTTTTTTCAACAATCTACTAATTCAGGTAAACTATCACATGTACTGAACTTAGTTCATAAGCATACCTTGAGCAATACCTATAATGTGTGGTAGTATCCAAATACCATCTACCACACCTAATACTTGCAACCCATTTGAAAAATGACGAGGTTTTCAAAGTCCATGTATCTTACCAAATTCACACATGAATAGCCTCTAACTCTTGAATGGAGGCCAAAATGCACTGAAACATAAATCTAATTATAGAGTATCAGATAAGAGATCTATTATACCCCCTTGAGTATTGCAAGCTCATGTTGAAGATTCTAGTCAATCAAAAATGGTATAATAGATGTCTCAATAGGTGTGCTCCATAGCCAGGCTTCCTTCTTATGGACTCTTGATCTTGCGGCTCATAGCTCCTGACTTGAACGCCACTCTAATACCATAAAAAGATGGGGAAAGAGAGGGAGCTTGAGGTCTTGCAAGACACTCAACACACATAGAATGGACATAAGATAGAAAGTTAAAAACCATAGTCTTCTTCTTTTTCTTCTTCTCCGGTATACCAATCTACAAAGTAATAATAGAAAGTACAACATACACAATATACAAGCGGTCCATAGTGTGAACACAATTAGTAAAAATATGACTAGATAGATATCCCGTAACTTGGGTAGGTGGACTAATTTATTGTAATGTATTAGTGGAATAATATCCTGATATAGGTACCAACCACGTTTGTGATATAAATGTGGATACGATCACCCAAGTACGTGAGTGTTAGTTCATGTTGAGCTTGACATCTCAATAGAACACTCAATTCAAGTATCCCACAACTACATACATATCTCATTGTTGTCAATAGCATGTGTCAAGATAATTAATTAGAGAACTTTGACTAAATAAGTATTGAGAATCTAGCAAGTTAGGTCACCTTAAGAACCTATTAGTTTATCCTTATTGTGTAGACCATGGATACTCATATTTAGAAGATCTCAAAATGCCACATAAAAGGTGAGAAGGATCAAAGCTTGCTTGGAAGAGCTATGGCGGGAGAGTAAGAGCAAGAAAGAGAGAGAGACCAAATGGAAACTCCAATAGTCACAATGTGTGACCGGGCCTTCCTTGATTCAAAATATCTTTAAAAGAATAAAGAATAAAGTGAGGTGATGGGTGCCCACTTGCAGTGTGCAGCGGTGGATACTGTCAGTATAGTAATACACAAGCGGCTAGGCAGAGGCACCTTTACCCCCAACAACCTCCCACTTAAAGGAAAATCAGCCCCAATGAGGAGTGAAAAGAAAAAGAAAAGACAGTAAATGTACACATGTACAATAGGATGAGGAAAAATGTCATCTCATCCAATGTCCATCAATCTCCTAAGGAAGGCAAAGTGCTAAGCAGTGAGGCTTTTCGTGAGCAGATCGACAGGATTTTTGTCAGTGGAGATCTTGACAAGGTCAACAGACTTATCCTCCATGACCCCATGTATGAAGTGATACCTCACCTCAATGTGTTTCGTCTTCGTATGGAAGATCGAATTCTTGGCTAGTTAAATAACACTTATAGAATCCAAATGCAGCGTAGGTATAGAATCCATCCCAAGGTCATGAACCAAATGGCCCAACCATATGGCCTCCTTGCAAGCCTCAATGGTTACAACATACTCGGTCTTAGTGGTAGAGAGAGCCGTACACTTTTGAATCCTGGACATCCAAGAGACATCACCTCCAACATAGGTGAATACATAGCCGGAAGTGGACTTCCTACTATTTGCATGTCTTGCATAATTGGAGTGTGTGTATCCCACAACTCCTATATCCTAGCTGCCATAGAAAATACACATATTTCATGTGCCCTTCAAGTATCTCGTGATACCCTTCACATTATCCCAATGCTTCTTGCCAGGTGTAGCCATATAGCGTGCCTCAATACAAACTGCAAAGGAAATATCTGGTCGAGTGGCTATCATGGAAGAAGAGCCACTCAAAGAAGGACCTTATATAAACACACATGTTGTGTATGATGAGGAAGGATATCCTATCCTTATGGACTTTAGATTAGTTCTAGTGATGGCTTTTAGAAGAGCAAGAGGTAAAGGTGGAAAGCTAGGTGGGAGAAGCACATGTACATCTTCACAATAGAGATATCATATTAAAAAATGAACTACATGACCTTTCTGTTGAAAATGCAATCCACACTTGTTAGAGAAAACTAGCTCACTATTGGTGTAGTAAGGATGTGTTGAGACTAGGTTTGGACCCTAGGCCAATGGAGGAAGATGTCCATAATTGGATAGATTTGAGGTCCTCCATCACCTTAAGGTTTTGGGGGCTAGATGGCTATCCCAATTATGGGAAATTTCCAGTTAGGCACGCACTGGTGTGAACAATACTGGAACACGTGACCTCTCGAGAAGGGGAGGTACAAGGCCCCCCCACCTAGTTTCTAAATTGGTATCAGAGCCTAGGGGGCTTGAGGACTGAAGTGTACTTGAGAGGCAAGGGATTCAACAATGAAGAGGAGAAATATCATGTGCTACATCAAGTAGCGGTGCTGGCGCGTCAGATGATGGTGGTACTGTATCGACAATTCAAATATTAAGGATTCATCCACCAACCTTCAGTGAAGGCAAGTTAGATGGTACAAACTATACTTGGTGGAAGTTTAAAATCACAAGTATCCTTGATTTTTATGATCTTCTAGTGGAGACAATGCTAGGGGGACTGATCTAGAACCACGATCCATCCCCGACCCATCAAATTTGAGTGTTATGATTCCTCCAAATGTAGATATTCTATGAGCTTGGAAATGAAGGAATGTAGATGCACTGTGTGCCTTCAACACAACCAAGGCATCAAAGGATTGGAACATACTAAAGAGCCAATACGAAAAGTGGAATCAAACAAAGATTTAGAACTTGGAGAATCAACTAGCAACAGAGAAGTTTACTAAAGGAGAGACAATTGAATTATTCATCACTTAGATCAAGAATCTGTGCTACCAGATGGCTAGCACTAGGATAGACTAGTTATTTAGGAGCTAGCTTAGAGGTGTCTTGGGATTTGTCCACCAAATTTTGATGGATTGGTAACTGCTCCCTAAACACTCAGGTGGGACCCTATGCTTTGACATTTGAGGAATTTTGTGCACTACTAATGGAGGAGGAGTTGAGGTTTAAATCCTGAGAAGGTAGTAGTGGTGGAGATGTTGCATTCGTTGCCAATGTGAAAGGCAAAGGTGGTTCCTCTACCAATGGTGACAAAAAGAAGAAGGGTGGTAAGAAAAGGCTTCAAGGAGAGTACTTCCACCACAATAAGAAAGGACATGCAATTGTAGATTGTCATGCCAAGAAGGCAGATAAAAAGAATGGATTCTTAAAGACTAAAGGGAAGGAGACAATCAATTTGGCTAAAGCATAGTTAGATTTATTCATGGCAACCATCAAGGAAGTATGTTCCTTAGTGCAAGAAATATCTAACATTGACTCATGGGTATCAAATAGTGGTGCCTCCTGTCACATGACTGACAAGAAAGGTCTATATAGTTTTATAAAGCCTCTAAAAGAATCCATCACTATGATGGCTGGGAAGGATGCAAAATGTCCTGCGGAGGGCACAAGTATTATTTTCTTTGTTATAGAAAATGGTGAATTCAAGAATCTTTCAAATGTATTGTATGTTCCAAAGATAAAGAGAAATTACTATTAGTTGCTTCTATAACTAAATTTGGCTAGAGGTGAGCTTCACTAAGATAGGTGCAGAAATTATCAACAGTGTTGGCAAAGTTGTCAGGAAAGGAGAAAGGAGGAACAACCTTTATGAGCTAAGTGCTCTTACAACCACCATTGGTGTGGACACAAGTAAACTTTGGCATGAAAGATTTGGTCAAATTGGTTTTGCAGTGTTGAAGGAGATGCATAAGCAAGGTATGGTTGCTTACTCACTTGCAGTAAATTGAAATGAAGGAACCATGTGAAGCTTATATGATGGGTAAGCAATAAAGAAAGGTATTTTCACAAGAAATTAAGAACATAGAGAAGGTTCCTCTAGAGTTGGTGCATGTTGACTTGTACAATAAAATTCCTATAAATTCATTGGGAGGATCTTATTTTATATTGATTTTTGATGACTACAGTAGGAAGATGTGGCTGTACTTCCTCCATGATAAGGCTCAAGCTTTTGGTAAGTTTTAAGAATGGATAAAAATTGTTGATAATGAAACATGAAAAAGTGTAAGAAATTTAGAATAGATGGTGGTGGTGAGTTCAACTCAAAGGAGTTTGAATACTTTTGCAAGAGCAAAGGGATTAAGCGTCAAAGGACAATACCTCATACACCTCAGTAGAATGGCATTGTTGAATGCCAAAATATCACACCATTGTGAAAATGGCAAGGTACATGCTTAAGGGCAAGTGATTTCCTAGAATAGAATCTATTAATACTATAGTCTACATTCTCAATGTGAGGTACACAAAGGTTCTTAAGGGCAAAACCCCTCATGAGGCCTATCCTGGTAAGAAACCATTTGTCTCACATTTTAGAACTTTTGGATGTGAATGTTATGCACATGTTCCATAGGATAAGAGAAACAACTTGGATCAAAATAGCACAAAATGTATCTTCTTGGGTTATAATGACGAGCAAAAGGTTTATAAATTGTATGACCAAGAGGCAAAGAAGATCATAGCAAACTGTGATGTGGTTTTTAACGAGCAAATCACATAGACTCGAGGAGGAGAACATAAGTTCTTCCACTTTATCATTTAGCAAAGAAGTAGTCCACTATGAGCCTATCCTGAGAGCTATCCTTACTCTCAAAGGAAGCATCATCTTCAAATGATGAGGAAAAATTTCAGCAACCTACAATCAGGCCATTGGAAAAGCCATTGCCATGATGGGTGAAGTAGCTCTATGATTGTAGTAATCCTATGCCTACTATAGTTAAGGAAAAGGAAGATGGACCAACAGACTTGGAAGAAGCACTTAACAATCTAGGATGGAGATTAGCTATGCAAGCTGTGTATGATAGCTAGAAAAGAGGAAGATTATTGGCACTAAGTGGGTCTAAAAGGTAAAGTATAAGGCTAATGGTAGCTTAGAAAAGTACAAAGCAAGATTAATTGCACATGGATTTTCATATGTTAAAGGATTCAATTTTCAAGAGTCATTTTCTCCACCGACTAGAATGACCACTATTCGCACAGTACTTGCAGTGGCTGCTCATAAGAAGTAGCCAATTTACCAAATGGATATCAAATTAGTGTTCTTGAATGGTGACCTCAAGGAGGAGGTGTATGTGGCTTAGCCCCCACTAGGGTATGAGGCCTGCAATTATGAGAACAAAGTTTGTAAGTTGAAGAAGGAATTGTTTGGGTTGAAATAAGCCCCTAGAACAAGCATGGTACCAATAGATAGATAAATTCTTTCTAGGTTTATATTTCAAAATATGTGCCTCAGATGTTAACTTGGATGTTTACGAGGATAGTGGAAAGTATGTAGTGATTGTCTTATATGTGGATGACCTTCTTATTACAAGTGACTATGAAGATATGATACATTAGACTGGAAAGCCTTTGAGTCTTGATTTTGAAGGATACATCAGCACTAGTAGACATTGGGAGGTATAGGAGGTTGCTTGGCAATCTCATCTACGTGTGTAACACTAAGCCAAATATTAGTTTTTCCATTGGTGTTTTGAGTAGGTTCTCAAACAAACCATGAGAAAGTCATTGGAAAGCTAGGATGCAGGTGCTTAGATACTTGAAGGGAACTCTTGACTATAGTATCACATACAGTTTTGGAAGTACTCTTATAGGGAACTGTGACTTAGACTGGGTAGGCGACAATGATTCCAAGAAGTCAAAATTTGGATATTATTTTCTTTAGGTTTAGGAATCTTCTCTTGGATCAATAAGAAGTAACCAACTTTGGTATTGTCTTCTATTAAATCAAGTATAAGGCAACTTTGCTACATGTGAAGTAGTATGGTTAAGGAGAATTCTACGGCATATGGGAGTACAAGATGAAGATCCAACAATGCTAAGATGTGACAATCAAAGTTGCATCACCATTTTCAAAAATTTATTTTTTCATACACACACCAAACGTATTGAGATCCAGTATTAGTATATGTGTGACTTGATTGAGGATGGGATGGTAGAGCTGGTCTACTATCAAGTAGAGGAGAATGGAGCAGATATTTTCACCAAAACTCTTATAAAGGATCTCCTTTGAATTCATCTTTAGAGACTCTCTCATTGGGCTGAGAATGTAGTTCACTTGTGGATGGACACTAAGGGGGGGTGTTAGATATGCTCAATGCCCCACCCTCATAAGGTTCCACTAATGATCCATAGTGCTCTAAGTTGTAAGCCCCCTATGAGGAGAGCCACGGCCATTGGGTGGATTCTAACTTGTATATCAGATGAGGTCAATGTGATTGGATGGTAAGAAGGTGACCTTTGTGGATCTAGCCTTTGGATTAGATAGAATAGCTATGTTGGTAGCAACTCGAGGTACAATGCATCTAGTTGCGGGGTGTGGGAGTTATTAAGGGCCCCTATTTTGGGGTTCGGGGGTAGCACCCATGGCCCAATGGTAAGAGGAATATTCCCTGACTGACTAGAGAAGATTCATAATATGGTTGGATATGCTGACTAAACTATCTTCTTGTGCTATAAAAGGAAGAACCCTCTAAATCCATCGCCAATCAATCTTTCACCTAGTCAGAGTTCTTCTAGCTATCCTTAAGCTCTTCACCTATCATCTATATGGATCGCCATCTAAGTTTCACAGTGGAAGCATTTGGGTGGATAAAGCCATCTTTGTATCAATTCCTTTGAAATTAAAGTAGTCTCTATTCTTTTTATTTTTGTTGTGCATTCTGTACTCCTTACTCATATTTTTTTCATTGTGCTGTGTAATTTCTACATGGTATCAAGGCTCAGGTTGCTAAGCTTGGGTGGCACTAGGACCTCAACCAAGGTGTGGCTTGAGAGGGGGTGTTGGAAATGCAATCAACACTTGCTAGAGAAAACTAGCTCACTATCGGTGCAATGTCAATGATGAGAGAATGCTGTAGAGAGAGAAAATTCTGAGATTTGTCGCGAAGAACTGATCAAAATCAGCAGTGGTACAGCAGCTGCCCTGTTGTACCAGCCCCAAACGGATGCACCAACAACAATAGGAGCATCAAAGACTGTGATCTTCAGGAGAAAGTGCATCAGCAGCAATTGCAGCTTCCCAAGGTCAAGAATATGCAATCTCCATAACCAAAATGGTCTCCAATGGCTAGGAAATGGCCCCAAAAGCTGGCAGCAACAGTCCAACACCTCTTTCCAACAACTCCAAAATGAAAAAGCGAGATTTTCCTCTCCCTTCAGCCCTATTTAGCCTTTCCCCCACTTGCAAGGGAAAGTTTTGCTAAGTGGCAACTTTCTTAATCCATTTTCAGTAATTTCCAGTCATTTAATTAATTTTCAAAATTAATTAATTCTAAAAAATTAATTCAGCCCTTAATCCATGCCCAGAAAATTGACCTTGCCCATCCAAAAATTAATTGGCTAGGGCATTTGCAACCCAAAGTGGTCCCATGCATTAATTGACCCTTGGACAAGAATTAATCCATTAATTAATGCCTAGTCCCTAGTGTCACCACCACTGACACTTAATGGCCAATTAATGGTCCTAGGGGCAAACAGACACCAAAATTCACCTAGAATCTAACAAGTGTAACTTGTTACAACTTTTGCCTTTGACACCCATCTTTTTCACAGGGTCCTTCGGCCTTCTACTGTGAAAAAGTAGCTTGCACCTCACATGTGCAACATATGTGCATCTTTTAATTGCACATTTGATTAATCCTTTAATCAAATGTCAATTAAACATAAGAAAAGAATAAAATTTTCACGTCCTCGTGACAGACCACCCCTGTTGAGACTAGGTTTGAATCCTAGGCCAAATGAAGGAAGATGTCCATAATTGGATAGACTGGAGGTCATCCATCACCTTAAGGTTTTGGGGGACTAGATGGCTAGCCCGCATATGGGAAACTTCTAGTTATGCACACATTGGTGTAAACAATACTAGAATGGGTGACCTCCCAGGAAGGGGAGGTACAAGGGCCCCCCACCCAATTTCTAACTCTTTCAATCATAACCCCACCTTTGTCCCCCACATACATTGGATTAGAGCGAATATGAATTTCTAAGAACTTAATGAAGAGTCATGCTACAATGTAGATCAACACCAGTTGTGAGAGCCAAGACATAAAAATAAGGTGTTCAAGAGTATAAGCATAGAGATAATAAGCCATCAAAATAAGGTGTTTGAGAGTATAAGCATAGAGAACTGAATGTCAATTTTTTGGCCTCTTTAGAATTAACACTAGTCTCTTTGCCACTTGAACCACTATTGAAGTAAAGTCATGCACTTTCAAAAGCATTGAAGAAATGGTTAGAACAACTAGTACAATTAGAAGTAGGAATCATGAGGGGCATGGTGTTGAAGTGCATACCAAGCCTAACCCTAAAGCCCATGCCAAGAGTTTTTCAAGTCAGTGCCTTCTAGAAAGGAGCCAAAATGCATGCAATTCTCCTCGTTTCTAGTTTGGGTGACACAACCATAATGGAAAATATAGGTACTAGGGTGAGAATTAGTGTTTTGAACCATACAAATTTATAGGCTTGGGGAAACCCATCGATGAAAATGGCTCCTTTTAATGTTAGATTTCCAACAAAATAAAAGGAAGTTCTTTTGGGGTGTTGAACAATTGGCCTATTAAGATGGCATGTATCCAATTCTTAATGAGCTTCATAGTCATGAAGGAAGTTGATTGTGATATCCTACTAGGAAGGCCATGTATGAGGACTGTGGATGAGGGATGGATGTGTAATCAAGGACTAGGTAAATAGCTTGATGTCCTTTGGCAATCACACAAAAGCAATAAAAATTGAGACGGAGACAGAGGCATGGAGAACCTCATTAGTTAACTAGATGCTATACTAGCTATGTTGAAAGGTAAATCTAAAACCACACCAAAATATGGACTATTCACAAAATACATCCCTTGTCCTAATGACAAGTAAGATTGGATGCACATTCTTGCCACCATTGACTTGCCCTTTTTGAAGACTGAGAATAACTACAAATGATCTGATGATAGAGTAAGAAACATAGAAAAGAAAGATGGGGTAGTGGACATCTCCTCAAACAATGCCTTAATGTTGGTTTCAATCTGCATGCTAGCTAGAAGTGCAAGCATAACTCCTTGTATGACCTATCAAGTACTTGTTGCCAATGAAGTAGAATTGAAGAGCATCTTAGAATTTCTAAAGAGAAAATTGTGAAACAACCCTTATGCAAAATTGAAACCTTTAGAAGAACTCTTGGATGCTCAAAAATAAAAGTGGACCAAGGAGCATGACCTAAACCTCTTGAATAATTGGACCCTTGTAGATGAGAGCAACACTTTAGAGCACAATGCACTTTTTGTCAATGAATATTTTGATGAAGCAAACACTAAAAGTACTTACACTAATTGCAAATTAGAGGGAAAAGACAATGAAATCGACATAATCAACTATGATACCGATGGGCATATGATAGAGAAAATCATTGTAAATTATCAGCCTAGAGAAGCATCTATCTTTCGTATTGATGGAGTACTCAAGATGGACTATGAACAAACTTGGCTTGACTACCTAAAGGTGTTAGAGTACGAGGAGTAGGGATTAGCCAAGCAAAAGTAGTTGCATTGTACGATGTTGGAGTTAAATTTGAGTTACAACCACCAAGTGAAATGCCCTTGAGAGCTAGATTTTGGGACCTGTTTTGAAGTGAAAAAGTGCCCGGGAGGCACAAAATACCAATTTTTTATGCAAAATGAAACAATTGCAAATTGATGAGCTAGAGTTTTCCTAGACGGAATTTGATGCCATGAACCCAACACAAGTCTCTGTTTGTCAATCGGAGTCCATTTGACCCCCCATTTAATCCCTGTAAGATTTGGTGTTATAAAGCATCTGTGATTCGGGAGCCAGAAAGTGCATGATGGAGGCTAGATTTATAGATTTCGATGTCATAGAGCTGATCATCTATTCTTCCACGAATCGGAGGTTGTTTGGGCCTCTGTTTGGCAAAAATTCACTTCGCACAGTGTAAAAACTCCCACCTTGAGCTAGTTGTTTTAAGGCTTAAGCCTTAAGCCTCAATTAAGAGGCAAAACTAACAAACAGTGGGGGGGGGGGGGGGGGGGGGGAGGCGCCATTTTTTTCGACACCCCAAAATTTTTTTTTTGTGCGCTTTAGCATCAGGTAGAGGGAAGAAGGCAGTAAGATGCTGAATTTCCACACTCTCCAATGCTTCAATTTGATCGGAGAATGATACAGTAAATCAAGAGATCAAATTCTAGTCTTTCTCTCTCCTCTCTCTTCTTGTTGTATGTTTCCATGGATTAATGTATGAGAGAAGGGGGTGGGCTGAGATGAGAGATTTTGATCATGGGACGATGCTAGAGTGTAAAGAAACATAGATTGAGGTTGGAAGGATCGTCAGCGGCGGCAACAGCTATTGGTAACGTTAGTAGGAGCAATTGGCAATTGCAGTTTATAAGAAAGGCATGAAAATACATGTTTTTGAACTTTCACAATGCTAGTTGCCAAGAAAGAAATTATTTGAGTACTAAAAATCATACGCAATTGCATTGCATGCACCATATGGTATCATCCTGGATGCATAGCAATTGTTTTCATAAATGATGACCTACGTTAAGTGTGAGGTACCCTAGGCTGTAAGGTTAGTGATTCATTTTCTTAGGAAATATTCAGTGAGGACTATCTATTATCTCCTAGATCGATTCATTAAAAAGTGGATTATGTATGGAATGTGCTTCATGTGTTCATGGCGCATCTTGGGGCCAATTCTCCAGGTGTAGGAGAGCCATAATGGGGCCGCAGCAATCAACCAAGGGATACTCTCTTTGTTTGTGCTTACGTGGTGTATTACACTGATATGCACAGGGGCTCCCTTTGAGGAGTGTGGGAAGGGTTATCTATTGGATTACAATCCATATAAATGCAAAGTTCTATATTAGAGGTTAGGATAGTATATCCCTTAGACGCTCTTGACCATGAGGCCGTGAGGGGTGGTTTAAGTGTATAGTAGAGGCCTGGCTAGTGCTATAGAGCCAATGTAAGGTCTCTTTTAGGTCTCGAAAATAGGTGGTGCATTTTTTGAGAGCCGCTAATAAGTGGCGGTCTACGAATCTCAGTCAATAGGGACTAGTTACTAGTGTATGTCAAAAGGTAGTGAGATAGATTCAAAATACCATCAAGCCGAGCTTTAGAAGTAAGAAAGAGCTGAATGGACTAGACGGCAGGCTGAAATTATTAGGAGATATTATCTGCAAAGGAGTGGTCTAATGTCCCTACAAGGGAGGGGTCTTAGTAACCCTAGCCCCAAACATAGTTTGTTATTAGGAAGTTCTAGTACTTCTCCTCTTCCAGTTAGTCAGCCCACTTCAAGTGGAGTAAGAGTTCCCACAACAGTATAATGATGAATGGTCGTTATGTGGATTATCTCGTTAGGCCAACAGGGCTAGTTATTCTATAGTGAAATGTCACATTTCATTGGGCCAAGAGGGCCATGTGTTAGTTTAGTATGGGTGTGGTTAATGGGTTTTATTTTACTACTATGCTAGACAGATTTAGTGGAACTTGGAGGGAGCCTCTTATTGCACAGAAGCTTGTTGTGGCCAAGTCTAGGTGATGATTTTCCTTTATGAGTACTTTTCTTTATGCTATGTGTTTATGTATTGGGGGAGAATTATTCTTTTGTTGGAGACCAGAAATCAAGGCATGAAGTCCTAGGTTAGATTAGGCATATCTAGGGGAGGTTTGAGTAGTTTTCTACCTCATATCAAGACATTGTTAGGCATTGAAAGACCTATTTTTAGAAGGAGACTCTAGTGACCCTATTTTTCTAGCTTGCTTAGGTAGCTATTCTAGGAGTCCTTGCTAGAGTGTAGCACTTAGAGAATCTTGCCTAATAAAAAGAAGAGAAAAGTTTGAATATATTTGAAATATACAAAATAGAGAGGTGTGTAAAAGGGGTCATAACCCCTAAAATAGAAAATAAAAGGAAAAAACATTCTAAGAGTAGTTGATTATCGCCTTGCGAAGGCCTCCTAAGTTCAGGGGATGAGTTAGACTTGGGGCCGATGCTTTGTCTTCCTAGGGATGACATCCAGTTGAAGAAGAAAGAAGTAAGAAAGGTTGGAGTGAAAATAAAAGTGAGTGCAAGAAAAGGATTATCACCTTTGCGAGGACTTGGTAGGTTCTTGGGTACCGAGGCCAGGACTTGAGGCCGATGCCCTGATCTCCTTGGGTTACTCTATGCTTAGCTCCCTCCTTTTTACACGCACGAGTATGGAAATATTAAAAGAGAAAAATATGTTAAATGAAAATATACGATGGCAAGGCTATAAGAGCCTGATAGGAGTTCCTGGTCCAGTTGTTGTAAGTTGGATATATAGTTCATACCACCACTTCTTTGGTAGTTCTTTTTAGCTAATCTATGTTGGAGCAGTTGGTTAGTGACTCGCTTTGGATTTCTATCAGATTATATTGGGCCTATCCCTTGAGGATTTTCATGCCTTGATTGTTGAGATGGCAAGCTCAACACGTGCAGTCATTGATGATGGACCACCTAGATGGGTCCGCACGTCTACACTTAGCACATTGGTGGTCATTATGATACTCACATGGCCACTGACTTATCACTTATTATATTTAGTTTGTTACACCTACCTACAGTTGTGGCAAAGATATAGCGCCAGTCAATTAGTGTAGTTTGTTATGCACTTTTTAACTTAGTAGGCCATTTTCCTTTATGTTGTATCTTATCTATACTTTGTGTACATTGTATAATGTGTGGAAGAAGAAGAAAAAATAAGCAAGAAAATGTTCTGGCCTCCATCTCTCTTCTTGTGTTCTTGAGTGAGCTTCGTCTTGTGTATACAATGTGTGTTTGGTGCAGCAGCTCAAGCAAGTCCTCCCACCACACGATTCTTGACATTGATTTAGTCAAGGGGTAGGGTGAGAGTTGTTCTTTTGCTTTGCTGAGTATTCTGTTTTGTGGTAGCTTGATGCCTTTTATGGTTGTTGTTTGTGCAGATCACTTTGTGGGATTTGACTAATTGAGTTGCTCTATCCCTTGGTCGCCAATGAGAGCTAGATTTTTGGACCCGTTTTCAAAGCAAAAAAGTGACTGGGAGGTGTGAAAGACTAAATTTTCATGCAAAATGAAATGAGTGTGGATCAATGAGCTGAAATTTTTCTAGATGGAGTTCGATGCCATGAAACCAACATAAGTCTCAGTTCATCGATCGGTGTCCGTTTGACCCCCCATTTAATCCCCTCAAGGTTTGGCATTATAAAGCAACTATGTGATCTAAGAGCCGAAAAGTGCGTGACGAAGGCTAGTTTAATAAATTTCATGCCAGTCCAGTTGGTTTGCAAAGGAATCAAAGATCGTTTGGGCCTCTGTTCGGCAAAAATCCAGTTCTTGACGTAGTGTGAAAACTCCAAACTTGAGCTAGTTGTTTTAAGGCTTAAGTCTTAAGCCTCAATAAAGAGGCAAAACTAACAAACATGAATCATTTGGGAGGGGGCATCGGTTTTTTCAACGCCCCAATTTTTGCATAAAAAATCAAATTTTGTCCCCTTTGGCATCAAAGGTAGAGGGAAGAAGGCAGCAAGATGATGTTGAATTTCCATACTCTCCAACACTTCAATATGATTGGACAATGATGTAGTAAATCAAGAGATCAAATTCTAGTCTTTCTATCTCCTCTCTCCTCTTTCTTGTTGTTGTATGTTTCCATGGATTAATGTATGAGAGAGGGGGGTGGACTGAGATGAGAGATCCTTGGGGAATATTTAGAGGAGAGCTATCTATTATCTCCTGGATCGATTCATTAAAAAGTGGATTATGTGTAGAATGTGCTTTATGTGTTTATAGCGCATCTTGGGGCCAATCCCCGAGGTGTAGGAGAGCCATAGCGGGGCCACAACAATAAGCCGAGGCGTGCTCCCTTTGCTTGTGCTTAGGTGGTGTATTACACTAATATGTATAGGGATTCCCTTTGAGGAGTGTGGGAAGGGTTATCTATTGGATTACAATCCATACAAATGCAAAGTTTTGTATTAGAGGTTAGGGTAGTATACCCCTTAGATGCTCTTGTCTGCGAGGCCATGAGGGGTGGTTTGGGTGTAAAGTAGAGGCCCGGATAGTACCATAGAGCTAGTGTTGGGCCCTTTTTAGGTCCTGACAGCCCTCATCTAGCAAAGGGCACAATTACAAATCCAATTCAGAAATCAGTTCTAATAGTGATCCAAAAATCCATTTGCCACGTAGGTCTTAATGCTGTAAGGGGAACCTTTCAATCCATTGAGGTGTAGAAAGTTGAAGGAGGAAAGAAAAAACACTACTAAGAAGTTGGAAGCTGAAAAGTAGAAAAAGAGAACTCTAATAAAATTCTTCTCTACACACTAAAGAAGAAAAATCTGTAGGATCTCACCAAGTGCTTCACCCAAAAAGGAGATTGAAAAAAATGAGTGAATAGAGAGTCTCACCAAAGTAAAGAAAGTCAAGTTATCCAAGGAGAGAAAAAAGCCTCCATGCATGTTAGTTGATGACCTAATCGAGGAGGAAAAGACCAATCTAGTGAACCTCTAAAAGGAGTTGAAATATATATTTTCATGGTTCATACTAAGGGAATAGACCCTAGAATCACTACTCATAACATCCTCATGGTGTTAGATGTGATTCCAATTAAACAATGGATGTATGCAATGAGTCCAAAACATTCACATGTTTTTAAATAAGAGATAAACAAGTGTCTAAATGTGAGATTCATTTATGAAATTAAGCATATGGATTGGGTTTCTCCTATTGCCATTATATTGAAGAAAAATAGAAACATTATGGTATGTGCCAACTATAAAAAAGTCAATGCAATTACAAAAAGAGATAATTATTTATTATCCTACACTGAGCATATGCTAGGAAAGGTTGTATACTCCTTGACGGAATTTTGGGCTACAATCAAGTGGTGCAAGCTCATCCACATAATAGGCACAATACAACATTTGCAATGGAGTGGGGAGTATTGCATAAATAGTAATGACCTTCGATCTAACTAACATCCCTACAACCTTCCAATGTCTCATATGTCATCTTGAAGAACATGCTTTGTAAATGATTTGAAGTGTTCAATCATAGATGATCTCTACGTACACATCAACTAGAAGAGCATCAAGAAAAGCTTTGAGAAGTCTTTGGACATTGTAGATAATATGATTTCTTCTTGAGCCCCTCGAAGTGCCCCTTCTGGGCAAAGCATGGATGTATCTTAGGACACATGGTTTCCAAAATGGCATAGCTACCAATTTCTTGATATTCAAGGTTATAGTCTACCTACTTCCACTTGTAGATTACTAGGGAGTTCAGTGGTTTCTCTCGACCACACAATATGCTATCTAACAATTCGTATTGAACTATGTGTTGATTATTTGACCCCCATAAAAGTTGTTGATTGTCTTTGAGTGTATCGAGGAATGTTACAGCATGCTTATGAGACACTAAAAAAGGCTCTAACGTTAGCTCCAATCCTACAAGCCCCAATGTGAGGTGCCTCCTCCAATAGACCCAAAGGAATCCTCTTAGTAGTTGACTAAAATTCATATCCATGCACATCACCATCCCATCTCCCTATGGGAAACCTTGGACTTAGTTGAACATGGGAATCTCAATTCTAATTCGTAGGGGAAGCCTAGATAAGTCACCCCTAACAGCAATCTAACACCCACATAAGAAAGACCACTTTGTAATCAATCAAAGGCAAGAGTGAGGTTTAACACTACATTTGGTTCAAAAAGAGTGAGAGTCGAGGGAGAGTGTAACTCGATCCCCCTACCCATAAGGTAAAATCTTAGTTCCGGCCCCCTAAAACGATGTTAAACCTCGTATAATCCTACCCATATTGGGAGGGTCACGATTTAATCAGCTCTGTTGAGATATTTGCAATCACACCCACTATGGCCTCTTTGTATGAGGCAGTTCTGGGCTTAGGACATGCAGGCAAACTGAATCCCATATGCACAGAATGGGAAACTGCTACCCTTCTAACAACTATAAAGCATTGTACTTTACTAGCACTTTTTGATGAATGTCTGTCTTATACACAAGATTGTGTTTATGATTCCAAGTCTCAATCTTGGAATCTAATTCACTTGTGTAACAGGTCAAGTCGTGTCTATGTCATCATGAGCTTAACCTTCCTCTTCGATCCACCATAGCCACTGCCATGCTCTAGATCCCGTGTTTTTCAACATGGTATCAGAGCCCAGTCGGGCATGGCTCAGCTTGGCTTAGGTCTTCTCTACTCTCTCTCAGTCCCTTTTCAACTTTGGCTAGCTCAGTTCCAGCCCATGACTTCATCTCTCAACGCTACCTTCACTTGAGCTTCCATGGCAGCCATAGCCAGCTGCACCCTGTCAACTTGAAGCTCTTATATCCCACTCCACAGATCAAATCTCTCAGAGTTTCCTTCTAGAAAAGTGTTCTTCTTCTTCCAGAGCTTCTTCTTGTCACCTCAATCACTGACATTAGGCAACCATAGGCTCAGCATTGTAGAATTTCTCAGTCATAGCCATAGCTTGCAATTGTGACTTGCAGGACATACCCTGCTTGGAGCCCTTGGATCTCTCGATAAAAAGCATATCTCCTCTTGCTTTCTTCTAGAGAATCATTCCTCAACTCAAGGTGCAGTGTGCCATCGCACAAATCATTGAGAGTACTACTTCCTGGCCGTGGCATTACAAATTTTTTAGATTGCTGACAAAAATATGCATGTCGCTCTTCTACGCATGACGAGCTATAACCAATATTCAAGATGCTCACAGGGCTTTGATAGAGCATCAAGTCAGCTTCATTTTCATAAAAAAAAGTTTCAAAAATCATCAAGTATAGTTTTTTCAATGTAAAAAAAAACTAGGCCACTATCAGAGACCCTAATTGTGACTCCACAACCATTTTCACCTAAGCTCAAAAATCTCATCATTTTCTCTCTCCTGCCACTTGGAGCAACCCATTTCCACTCTAATATGCTGTCCTAGCATCAAATCAAGGAGGGGAAGGAGGGAAAGATCAAAGAAGGATCGACGACCCTGAACTAAGAAGATTCAAGTTCACAACATCAATTTAGACATAGTCTTTACATAGTGTGTTTTCACACTGTCATTACTTGTGTCTCTTGACACACAGTAATATGCTCTTCCACTGATAAAATCTAAGAATTTTGGAGTTGATTTTCTGTTGATCCTTGGTCACGACAATGACGAACAAGAAGATCTTAATGTGGATGCAAAGCAACATTACTCTTGTTGCTCACTTGCAGTGCATAGAAGTCTTGTTTGCATCACTTGCAAATAATGTTGGAGCTGCCTACACTAAAGAGCAATCAATGATCTTATCTGAAGACCTTAAGATGCTCCAGACACTCTACTCAACATGCCAAAGAATGAGGTGTCTTTGCTTGAGGGGGACATGGACATGAAGACTGAAGCTGCAAGCAAAGTGAAGAACAAGTACAAGATCAAAAAGAGAAAGCTGGACTACACTGACAAGAAGACTTACAATGAATTGAAGATCTATGTAAAAAGAAATGTTGAAAATGGCAAGGACCTCACGGTCCTTGACCTACTTTTTTATTGACTTTTTTAGCCTTGTATTGCCTAGCCTAAAATGCTCCTGTCGTAAGCTTGCAAACTCCTCATGTAGCCTTGTACTAGAGCCTCTGTACACTTTGTGAAGCCCCTGTTATAGCCTCTGGATGTCCACCATATTTGTGGTACCCACACTTAGCCTTTTCTGCGATAGCCTCTAGTGTTTTGCCATGTTTATGGTGTGCTCACATTTTGCAGGTGTTGCTCTCACTAAAGCCTCTATGCACTCTGTACTTTTTGGTTGTGATTGGGGAGGGGTGTTGAGATATTTGCAATCACACCCACTATGGCCTCTTTGTATGAGGCAGTTCTAGGCTTAGGACATGTAGGTAGACTGAATCCCATATGCACAGAAAGGGAAACTGCTACCCATCCAACAACTATAAAGCATTGTACTTGACTACCACTTTTTGATATATGATGAATGCAATATCATGATATTTTCACATTTCAATTAGTGTCTGTCTTATACAAAGATTGTGTTTATGAGTCCAAGTCTCAATCTTGGAACCTAATTCACTTGTGTAACAAGTCAAGTCTTGCCTATGTCATCATGAGCTTAACCTTCCTCTTTGATCCACCATAGCCACTGCCATGCTCTAGATCCCATGTTTTTTAACAAGCTCTACCTAATGTTGGAAAGTTACTGAAAAGTTACCTGACTTATCAAGTCCACCTAGCCATAGGCATCCAATCGTTAGGATTGAAGCCTCCCACTTTCCTCGATGGGGTTTGCTTAGTTTTCTAATTAGCAAAGCATACTACCACATTGTTTGGACATATAAAATTAGCTTCATTTTATTACTCCATTAAACTGGGTTTGTTAAACTTTAGCATATAACAAACAATTCAAAAATAACACCATATTGGAGAATATGGAAATTTTCCATAAGTTTGGGACACGTGGTCAAATCTTTGGATTTGTCATAACTTGAACACTATAACTCCAAATCGAGCGCTCTATAGCTCTATAGATTCCACTTTTTAAGCGCTTTCCAATGATAGGTCACATCATATGGTTTTGAGAAACTTATGGGCATGTTATCCAGGTGCCACCTTTTTAGTATTCAAAATATGGGAATCGGGAAATTCCCAAACTCACTAATATTGTGTTAAATCAAATAATTTATTTTACCATCACTCCACAGAGTGATACAAAATTGTCTTTCCGTAGAAAGACACCGTCTAGCCTAGGATAGGACCTTCCAATCCCTCAGTATTGGGATGCATGTGATTGCACTCCATTCGAGGTCAATAGGGAATTTATTGGCTCAGAGCCCCTCTAAGCTTCCATGAGCCTTCGACGTTGCCCTACATAACAGGGGCACTTATCACTCAACCCTTTGCCTTCTCAGGTGCTCGAGTGATCAAATATCAAAACACCTACCTACTTTGGGAGTGTAGGACCTCCACTCCGCAGAGTGTTAGGGATCATTGGGTTGGGGATCTCAATGTCCTGAACCACCACAATCCACAACTCGTCTGGCTGTGCAAGTCTGGAATCATAAGAGCCATAACTCATCATTCACAAATCCAAAAGAAATCATAACCATAAAACATTTTTAACACAGTTGTCAATGCATACGATGCATAGAATCTATCCCCTTTATCAATTTTCGTGTTCCTTCCTAAAAAGCATTTGATACCTAAAAAGCATTTGATAATACTAGCATGCTTTTACAAGTTTAAGTAAGTTCTAACTAATTGTGATCCTTTTCTTATATACTAATCTGATTATCTCCGTTCGGCCATCCATCATTGATTATGGTTTATGGTTGCAAGCTCAATTTGTTGTGGAATAACCCATCCTTTGGTTTGAATGGATTTAGGGTTAACTTCCGCTTGCTCTTCAACAATGACTATCTCTTCACTTTAGGGAGTTCTCTGAGCATGATCTCGCTCAGCATCTCGATGTTTCTTGGGAGCCATGGAAGAAGCTGATGGATTCGAGTAGCACTTCCGCATAAGTGTGGAGAGAGAGAGAGAGATTCGGCCTATTGTAGCAGAGCTTTGTTACATCAACAACATAGAGATTTCTGCACAGGTCATTGTTATTTTTGACGTGACGCTCTACCTCTATTTATATAGAAATGAGGGGGGATAAAGAGAGGACGCTTGCTTTTTAGCATTTTCAGTGACATCATCGACAATAAAGAGAGAACACATTTCTTTTAGCATTTTTGATGACATCATCGATGATGTCATGGAGGGGGGCTTTGTTTTTGCAGTGCAAAGATAGAAATTAACGAATATATGGGTGAGGACGCACCCCACATTGCGTCATCGGGCAAATGTCACTCCAAGGCGACGACCAAGGCATAGGCCTTGGCATCTTGGCCTTGGCATACTTGGCAATGGGCTATGAAGGCTTGGTCGGTGCCCTTGTGGCTGCGTGTGAGAAGCTCCCACTAGGTTGTAGGAAAATCTTCCTGGGAGGTCACCCATCCCGAGGCAATGTCGTCACCCAAGTGCACTTAACTACCAAGTGACTATCCACTAGGGTAGTTCTTTTTGTTATTCTATACTACAAACATAGTTTTAATAAGCTAGTCTTGGGAGGGTTTCCCAAGTCTTTCTTCCAATATAAACTAGCATATAATGCCTCATTAATAATAACAATTATCTTCATAAGAAGAGCTAGTTTCATAATTAGAGCTAGTTTTTTTTTTAAAATATGCAACATAAATCAATTTTCTTTGGAATGTATATGGACATTGTTTATTAAAATAAACCAAGTAATGGGGACATTACATTCTTCCCTCCTTAGAGAAATTGAGATGTCCTCATCTTGAGAGAAATTGGGGGTAATTTTTCATAAGGGTTATCTCATCGACCCAAGTGGCATCCTCTTCAGGATAATCCTTCCATTGTATTAGGTGTTCTCTTAGGATTCAGTTTCTTAGAGGTTTCTCCCTTGTATCTAGAATCTTCTTGGGTTGCATTTCCCGAATTCCTTGGCAGGCATGACTATTTGTTCATCATTAAGCACATGATCGGGGTTTGGTACATAAGGTTTCAATAGACTTACATGAAATACATTGTGAATCTTGAGATGGGGTGGCATTTGAGCTTGTAGGCTTGCCTTTTGATTACTTTGATTACTTCATATGGTCCATAGTACCTTGGACTAAGCTTTTTGTATTTCCCCAAGGATAATGAGCTCTTTTCGGGCCTTATCCTTAGAAACACCATGTCACCTTCCTTGAATGTTTTTATGAATCCTTCAAGATATGCATAGGACTTTTGCCGCTCTTGAGCATCTTGGATGTCATGTCCGATCAATTAGATTTGTTGGTCCATCTCTTCAAGCATAGCCTTAGAAGCCTCTACCTTGAGAGTGGGATATGAGAAGTTTAGAGGTGTACAAAATTCTTGCCCATAGAAGGCTTGGAATGGCGACATCTTGATTGCTTGTTGAAAGGTAGTGTTATAAGCAAACTCCACTAAAGGTAAATGTTCAATCCACTGTTTTGGTTCTTTGCCACAATAAGACCTTAGAATATCTTCAATGGTCGGGTTCACCCTCTTAATTTGGCCATCAGTTTGAGGATGATAAGGAGTACTAAAGCATAATGTGTTCCAATTGCTTGGAATAGGCAAGTCTAAAACTTAGAGGTGAGCCTGGAGTCTTGGTCACTGATTATGCTCTTTGGCAATCCATGTAACCTAAATATTTATTTGATAAAGACTCAAGTAATGTTAGATGACTTATAGATTTTTTTGACTAGGATCAAGTGTGCAACTTTTGTCAATCTATCAACTGCTACCATGATGGAGTCATATCCACCAATAGCAGTAGGTAATCCAACAACAAAGTCCATACTTATTGACTCTTCATTTGTGGAATGTCCAAGGGTTGTAACTCTCCATGCATCTTGATCCTTTTTGCCTTGACTCTTTGACAAGTCAAGCACTGAGTTACATACTTTAATACATCCCTTTTCAATCCTAGCCAGTGATAGCTCTTACGAACTGCGTTGAGTGTCTTGGCATACCCCGGATGTCCTACAATGGGGCTGTCATGTGCTTCCCATAAGATCTTGGCCTTCACTTTTGGTCTTTTTGGGACACAAAGGCGGTCATGGCAATATAGACAACCATTGCTAGCACGATCATCATTAATCTTAGACCTTTCTTTGTCAGAGTTTTCTCCTTGAAGTACCTTAGCCATGATTCCTTCATATTCCTTATCTTGAGAAATAGCTTCTCATACAATCTCAAGTATAGGGTTATTAGGTATGGATACGGTTCTTAAGCTTCAAACTTCTACAACATTGTTAAGAAAGGCTTTTCGGCTTAATGCATATGCAACAACATTGTCCTTCCCTGGATGATATTTGATTTTAAAATCAAACTCTTTCAGTATCTCTATTCATCTTCTTTGCCTCATGTTTAGGTCAATTTGGGTGAAGATCCACTTAAGACTTTTATGATCTATCACTAAAGTGAATTCCCTTCCCAATAGATAATGTCTCCATAGTTTCAAGGCATGGATTATTGCGAGTAACTCAAGGTCATGAGTGGCATAGTTGGACTCATGGGGTTTCAATTTTCTAGAAGTATAGACCACTAGTCTTCCTTCTTGTACTAGTACCCCACCAATTGCAAGTCCACTTGCATCAATGATCACCTCAAATGATTGACTGAAGTCAGGAAGATTTAACACAAGTGCAGTGGTTACAACTTCTTTAAGCTTATCAAAGCTTTCTTGATGCTCAATGGTCCAAAGGATTATTGTATTTTTCTTCAAAAGATTTGTTAAGGGTGTAGCAACAATGAGGGAATAATCCTTGATGAAGATTCGGTACCATCCTGTCAGTCCCAAAAATCCTTGAATTTCTTTTACTATCTTAGGTATTGGCCATTCTAGGATATCTTTTACGTTGGTAGGGTCTACAGAGATTCCATTAGCAGAAACAATGTATCCAAGATATTCAATCCTATTAGTGAGAAATATGCATTTACTCATCTTGGCATAGAGTTGATTTTCACGGAGTATTACTAGGGCAATCTTTAAGTGACCTTCATGTTCCTCTATTGATTTGGAGTATACTAGTATATTGTCAAAGAATACTAGCACAAAACTATCTAGATATGGTCAACAGATATCTTGCATTAGACGATTGAATGTAGATGGGGCATTAGTCAAATCCGAATTGGCATGACTAAAAATTTATAATGACCATACCCAGTGCTCAAGGTAGTCTTTGGGATATCTTGTTCCTTGATTCGAATTTGATAGTATTTGAAACTTAGATCAATCTTGAAAAAAACCTTGGCTCCGTGTAGGCGATATAAAAGTTCATCAATCCTAGGTATGGGATACCTATTTTTTATCATAACCTAGTTTAGTCCTCTAAGGTCAATGCAGAGTCTAAGTGTTCCGTCCTTCATTTTTTGGAAGAGGATAGGTGCTTCCCAAGGTGAATTACTTGGGTGGATAAATCATTGCTTTATCAATTGCCTCAATTGTTCCTTAAGCTCAATAGCTTCAAGAATAGAAATTTTGTACAGTCGTTTTGGGCTTCACGAATCAATTTTATTTCATGATCAACCTCACGATTTGGAGGCAGTTCAGTCAATTCTTTTGGAAAGACATCCTCGAAGTCATTGATCTAGGAAGGTAGAGTGCCTTCATTAGTTTCTTTTTTACCTTATTCAACCAGATCATGTAGATTGGTTGACCTTTCTTCAATCCCTTCCTGAGTTGACTTGCCTTAGCTAGTTGTTGGACTCTAGTTCTTCCAGATTTCCCATATGCCTTTACGGTCTCTCCTTTCAAGTCTTGAAAGATTATTTCCTCTTCAGCACATAGAATCTGGGCATTGTTCTTCTTGAGCCAATCCATTCCCATAATGCAATCGTAGCATCCTAGTGGTAGGATTCAAAATTTTGTTTCAGTTATATGGCTGTCTAACTCAAATTGAAGTTTCCCTACAATTTCGGTTGAGGAAATTTCCTTCCCACTAGCCAATTCTATTATCATTTTCCTTGTGTCCTTGGATTCTAGATGCAATCTTTTAACTATCTTGGGTACACGAAAGGAATGCGTGCTACCACAAAATCAATTCATATTATAAACAACGTACCCTTGTAAGTAGCTGGAGATTGAATTACTGAACATTGGTGGTCCACTCCTTTCCTTTCCATGGTAGCATGAATGGATCCTCTTTCAATTTCTTCACCTAATGTGCATTTCTCGGGCTGTCCAATCATGATATTTGTCCAGGCATTAGCAGTTCTTCCACATCCATGGCCTAGGTTATTGTTGCCATTCTTCCCTCAGCCTCTTCCACCCAACCTGGTTTGGCCTAGGATTTTGAGGACGGTTAGGACAATTTGTCCTTAGGTGTCCAATCCTTCCACACTGATAGCATTGCTTGATTCCTATCCCATTTGGTCCTTGGGTGATTGCATTAGCTCTACCATTCCCTTTGGCATTGGCCATGTCGATACCATGGTTTGGGTAGCCCCTTTTATAGTTTTTTATTGGACTGTTACTTTGGCCATTTCGAGTGATTTCCTTGGCCATAGGTTTTGCTCTCATAAGATCATCATAGAGAGTCGTTGGTCTCATTGATTCAAGTCGAGTGTCCAAAGGTTGATTTAGTCCTTGGTAGAACCTTGCAATTTGTTGAGACGTTGTCATTGGAGGTGCATATTTTCATAGACTCACAAACTTAGAATAGTATCCTTCCAAGGTTAGGCTTAATTGTCGTAAGTTGTAGAATTAATTCATCTTGATTGATTCAAAATATGGGGGAAGATAATGTCCTTTCATAGCTTCTTTGATCTGCTCCCAATTTTGGGAAGCTTCTGTTACCCCTTTATCTCGACAAAACTGTTTCCACCAAAGCTTAGCTTTGCAACCAGTAAGATGAAGACGAGTAGTCATGGATTGATTTGCAGCAGTAGTTTTAGTGGCTAGGAAATAGTAGTCCAAAACCTAGGTGTTGGTGTCTACTGCTATGAAAGAGTGCCATTGCTATTTATTGGCAATGTCATTCACCTTTTTTTGTTAACCATTAGGCTTTGATATACTTAGTAAAAAAACCTTGTGCAATCACACTCATAGCCTATTATGGTTACCTTTTCTTGAATTTAATTTCCTGGTGGTTGTAAGAAAAGCAACACTATGCAGTCAATCACTTGTCTTGATTGCCTAACAAAAAACCTATAGGAAGCAACATTGTGAATGATCTTCTTGATGTGCACTTATTCAAAATATTTCAAAAATGACATATTTATAAAGTAGACTTGACCCCATATTGGGTTGATGATATCATAGAAGTGTTGGAGAAAGGAACACTTAATCACCAAATAGAGAAAGCTTTGCTTCATTTCCTTATATTCAAGGTGGAAGCCTATCAGCTAACTTTTGGGTAATTGTATCACCTAGGCCAAGATGGCTTATTGAAAATATGCATTTATGTGCATGAGATGCACTACGTCCTAGTAGTAGAAGCACATGGGAGAGTTGAAGGAGGGAATATTGATGGAGACTCTACTATATGAAAAATTGTGCAATCATAGTTATAGTGGCCCACCCTCTTCCATGATGTTACCATATTTGTAAAACATTGTGATGAATGTCACTATACAAAAGGACTTGCATGGAAGTTTAAGGTGGAACTGAGTTTGATTAGAGCCTACCAATCTTTTAAGAAATGGGGGTTGACTTCATTAGATCTATAATCCTTGTAGCCTAGTATTCATAGGCTAAGGATATTATCATTACAATTGACAACTTGACAAAATGGACAACAATGAAGTGCCTCTAAGATTGGTGCTATGACAACACTAGGAAAAAAAATGGGCCACTTATAAGATTGATGGTAGGATAATATCGAAGTGTTTATGGGAGCACATGTGATATCTAAGTTTGGTTGTCCCCTCAAGATTGTGAGTGTGTAACATGCCTAGATCGCGACATGTTTTAGTAGTCCATCGGAGTCTGATCTAAAAGATGCTGCCTGCTGGCACTCCCACGAAATGTCACAAGGTTTGTCACTTAGTGACTCCCGAGTCTACTTTGCAACGAAACATATCGGTCAACCCTGTTAGGATTGACATGAATCTTCATGGGTTTCTAATGGTCAAGTCATTCTACAGCCTTCTAGCACTACTTTGCGCAAAGCATCTAAACTGAGGCGAACTCATATAGCACTTGGTTCAAAGAGAATGGAAAATGAGAGGGATGCATCGCTCAACCTCTCTACCCATAGGGTAAAGTCCCATTTCGGTCCCCTAAAATGATATGAGCCAGGGTTCTACCCTACATTGTCTAAGGTCAATACGTCATCATGATTTGAATGTTGAGAAGCCTTTGAGTTCTCTGGGACCTCCCTCCCATAGGACGGACCCGTCGGGGGTTCCGCCTACCCGCTTCCCTTGATAGCTTTAGTTTCCTACTTACCTAAAGGAACATTAGTGGTAACACATACAATCAGCTTCCTTAATTAACCCATTAGTCACGTGTTCCTTTGCATAATTTTATGCATTGACACGAAAAAAGATCAGTTCCTTAAAAGTAAACTTTATATTAAAATTTCAACCGAGATACAAATCCCATCCATAGGACAATTCCTACAATCCGCAATGATGCATCTTATTTTCCTCCAAGTTTTTGCTCTTGCACTAGTAATAGGGCCTCAATATTCATTCCCGAGTCACTAGACCATTTGAGTAGGACTCGGAGGTAGGGGATTTACAGCCAGAGCCCCCCTAGCACCTGAGCATCCTCCTACGAATAGACATTTCTATGGGGAGACCTCTCACGATGGGTTCGGTCCACATTCCTAACATGGATGTCAAAAACCCCCTTGGATAGGGTTGGTGGCTAGCTAGGGGTGCTCAACATGCCTTTTCCAAGTGTTTCAACCTGAATCCAATTTGAAAGATTTTCTTCTTATCAATTCCTTTGTTAACTGACTTCTTTTCCAAACAAGTGTTTCTAAGTACAAACACAAGAAGAAGTGCACAATATGTACTGACAATTCTTTGTTCTCTTTGCCGAAGGAAATTTTGATTTGTTGCGATAACATTTAGTCTCGGCTTTATCCCCATTATCATCTGAGATTTCCAGAGATAACCTAATTTAATTTCCTCATTCTTTTGAATTAAGGAATATCCTTGCAATGTTGATTGCAATTTGGGACATTGGCTTTCCTACAATGAACCCCTACGTATTCATTTGAACTAGGGTTTGTTGTATATTTCATAAAGTTACTTAAGGAATTTGAATTCCTTTCAGTTCCAAGCAAGATGGGCCTTGAGAAGAATCCTTCCAACTCGTATTCTATCACAAGTTCAATCTATGTTTTGTGAGATGTAATAGGATTTACTATTATTTTAACCAAGCAATGGATGCAGATGCATAAAATCTATCTGGCTTAATTGTAGTTTAATGCGTATTCTTGAAACTTTTCATATATATATTAGCATGAAATTTCCATGCAATTTATGTGTAATTTAATAGCTTCTAAGTGCAATTAATTGATCACCTAAGATGAATGCGGTGATTTTTTTTTCTTAATATACTCATTGTCTCAAAACATGCTCAATTAAGTTGTGATAATTAATATAAATGTTTTTTTCTCTCAATTTCTTTTCCCTAATACAATGGGTTGCACCTGATTCATAAGAGATGTGTTTCTTGTAGTTGTGGTCCCTTGGTTCATGATCCCCATTGGTTGTGGTGGGAGTTTCAGCATTTGGAGAGATCTTTCGCTTGGGAGCCATCGTCCGCAAGTGGATTCGAGAGATAAAGAAGGAGAAATGAATTTGAGATGAGAGAGCGTAAGAGAATATGGCTTCTGAGATAGGGGGAATTGCTAACTCTCTCTCCTTGCAGCCTCTCGGGGTAACTCCTCTCTCTCTCTCTCTCAATCTCTTGGAGGGGTATTCCTCTAATTCCCTCTCTCTACCTCTCTCTCGCAATCTCTCGGGGTCTCCTTATGATTTTTCTAATTGCTCCCCATGTCTCATATTTATAGCTCAACAAGAGAAGAATGGTTGTGGCTGAGAAGAAGAGCTCTTTGTAGAGGGAATCTGGGAAAAATTAGCAATCTAATGCTCAAATCACAATTCTAATGGTTCCGGTAGCTCTAAAAGGGGGGTAAAACCCCAAGACACTTGATTAGAAATCTTCCAGATCACTCCTTCTTCTCCCTATTCGAAGTGTTGTTTACTGCCTGTAAACTGCGATCGTGACGTGTGCGATTTCGCCAATCCTTCTTTTTTTGTATTAAATCTCCAAAACAAGCTGAAAAAAACCACTTGATTTTTTTTCATGACATATTGTTCTAGAAATCTCCATAGCTTTTTAGGATATTTATAATAAGTAACATCTAAAATATACTAGTTTTTCCCAAAAATCTAATATTTTTGGACCATCTATACTATACACATTAACAATAGTGATTAATATAGCTCATAACTCTCGTTCACATTGTAACTTCTGTAAAAGGGTAGCTACAGTCCTTGTCAATCCGAGAAAAATGTCGGATTACGTCTCTCATTTTTTTTAAAAAATAATTAAATAAAAATTGTTAGTTATTAATGTTAGTTAGTTTTTACTTTAGTTAGTCTTTAGTTAGTAACCTTACTAACTTATTAATTGACTAACTAACTTTTGAACTAACCAACTAATTTTTAATTGCGTGGAAGTATTACAGAGTGACAAGGATACACATTTCATCAACAAAGTGATCATACACCTGTTGTCCAGATTCATGGTTATTCACCAAAATTCCTCTCCCTACTATCCTCAAGCTAATGGCAAAGTGAAAGCCATAAATAAAATTCAGAGCAATTTCTGAACCAAGACAATTTCGGCCTCTCAAAGTGACAATAAACTCATGGGCATATTGAATGGCCTACAAGACAAAAACTAGCTAAACTCTTTTTAAATTGACCCATGGAACTAATGCCATAATTCCAATTGTGTTTTTTATTCCTAGCTTGAGAGTAGCGGTGCAAGAATGATATGATGATAGAGAAGCTTGCACCAATCATTTGGTAGAACTCAAATGCTTAAAGGAAACAAACTTGCTAGCAACATATGCATTAATTTGTGAAAAGACTAGAAAAAAAGCTTGATTTGACAAATATGTGTTGTAACATGCTTGCTTGAGATATCCTTAGCAGCATGATTTAATGGTCTTTTGAGATGGTTTTCTAGGTAGCACCACTCAGCACTTTTTCAAATAACACACGATTTGTTACCTAGACTCTCTTGAGCCCACTACACAACAAAAAGTCTTGGCCATTCCCATGAGAATCAACTTGAATTTTGGTTTCTAAGTAACTAAGGTCTCCTAATTGGGTAGTTGCACACATAAAATCAGCTTCCTTCATTAATCCTTTTAGTCATAGTATTCATTCATGTAATTTAAATCACAACACATAAATAATGATAATAATCCTTTTGAAAAATAAATTTTTTCTTTAATAGAAATTCTTATACAAGTATTCATCTTCTACTCATATGGAAGAATGGCACAAAGGCCTTTATTTTTCCAAGATTTTCACCCCTACTAGGGCCTCATAAAGTCCATCCTGAGTTGCATATGGGGTTTGGACGATTCCTAGGAGTTTAAGAGTTTACCAACCAAAGCCCCCTTGGCACCCTCAACTCCTTCCACCTGATGATCCCCTATGGAGTGACCTCTCACCATCAAGGTCAGTCTGAAACTCTTCGAGGTGGCATCTAATCCCCCTTGGAAAGGGACTCACAAATAGCCTTTTGGGAGGGCTAGTGTGCATTTCTTTTTATCTTATTGCAAACTTAGTATATTAGGATTTTGGCTTCAATTCATTCAACTTCCTAAGTGCACCAAGTTAAACTTGTATGCACCATTACAAGCACAAGCAATTCTTCTTCAAGCAATATTTCTACACAAATAAGGCAATTTGAGCAAGATCTTAACTTAGACGCAATTCTTTCTTACTTGGGCCTCTTTTTAACTTCTTGGATTGCTCCTAGTTTTCCTTTGGGTTTGTCTTTTCTAAGTCTCCTTTTTAAGATATAAATTCCGATTAGTCTTCCTACATTGGATCTTTCCTTGCTTATAATTAGTCCTTGTTTGCAAACTTGCTCATAATCCTTGTTAAAGGTAGGTTGCTTGACCTCACTATGAGCCTTAACTAATTAGGATTTGTCCTAATTTGTGGGAACCAAGTTAGAATTGGAATCACAATTTTTTCTTGGAAATGACGCGGGTCAATAAGGCAATTATTTTTCCTAGAAATTTTTAGACTGATATTTCTCTCAAAGGAGAATTATATCGTCATCTTGGCTACTTCTTTACCTAGGACTCATATTTCACTTTTTCATGTTGACAAAGTGAATTGGTTCGGATATCCTAGCCCAATTTGGTTATGTACTCAATTTAATACATTTTAATGAGCTATGTACACCATTTGATAGTTTTCAACTTAATTTTTAATAATGGTGGGATTTCTTTTCTAAAAAGAGTACTCATAATCAATATTTTTTAACTGTCTACTTTAATTATTCTAATCCACTTTAAATAAAGTATAAATAGTAAGAAAACTATTTTTTATATTTATATAATGTTTAAATATTAAAAAATACTTTTACATATTTAAGTAGTTTGTAAACGGCTAAATGGAATATTTTTAATGCAAATTTTACTTTTCCTGTAGTTAAATAAATACTTGTGATGTATATGCAATTGGAGGGAATTTATTCAATGCTTTTCAATGTTATGCAATTTATCCTATCTTTTTAAAACTCTAATTTAATAACCTTTACTTGTTCTAACACCTTCTTTCTATAAAATTTTCACTACGCTATAATTTTTTTATTAAAAAAATCTTTTATTAAGGTTCCTACTCACATATAAATAATCGATTATTAATCTATGGAAGAACGTGGTCTTGTGTTGCATTTGATGGCATGTTAACCACATTCGCAACAATCGTATTCGTGGCTCCCATGCTCCCTAGTCCAAAATATCATCTTTTCAAGGCCATCGTGGATGGGGAGTTTGCATATGCTAGCTTTGAGCTTTTGTGGTCTTGATCAAGAACTCTAAACGTTTTGGCGGGCTCTTTATGAGACAGAGACTTTGTAGAGAGGAGAAGGACTTATTCCACATGTGCGAAAGGCATGAAAGATAGATGAGTCCTATGCAAGATGGAGTGGTGCTCTCCTTCGTGATTGATGATGACCTCTGCTTGCTCTTCTTCATCCCACTCTCTCTATCCTTCTTCACTCTCTTCCTCTCTATTCTCCTCTTCTCTTCATCTACCTCTTTCTTTATTATTCTCCTCTCCTCCCCTATCCTCTTATTTTCTTATCTTCATCTTCTCCTCTTCACTTCTTCCATTTTTTTCCTCCTTCTCTTCCCTTCTTCTCCACCTCTTCTCTTCTTCTACTTCCCTCCTTCCCTTCCCTGTTTCTCTATCTCTCAGCTCTATCTCTTGTGTGTGTGTGTTTCTCTCTCTCTCTCTCTCTCTCTCTCTCTCTCTCTCTCTCTCTCTCTCTC
The DNA here is from genome assembly GCF_053477565.2 of Lygodium microphyllum. Classification (NCBI taxonomy): domain Eukaryota; kingdom Viridiplantae; phylum Streptophyta; class Polypodiopsida; order Schizaeales; family Lygodiaceae; genus Lygodium; species Lygodium microphyllum. The sequence continues at coordinate 86,209,434 of NC_141155.1, forward strand.
TCTCTCTCTCTCTCTCTCTCTCTCTCTCTCTCTCTCTTTACAACAACTGGTGAGACAGAAGTTAAAAGAATCCCTCAGCCTTGGCCAAAGGCTTTATAGCCTTTGGTCCTATGGGATTTTGTTCTATCTCAACTCAATGTATGGTGCATGGTGGCCTTGGCAAGGATTACAAGGACCACATTACTCAAGTCGATGGGAAGTTTATGGTATAATCGAGGAGGGGTGGCATCAAGTTTGAAATTGTATGATGTCAGTGGCACGACGATCATCATCTCTCATTATTTTCTCTCAAAGAAATATTAAGGCTTTCAACCTTAAAACCCACTCCCCCCCAACACTAGTTTATGTGGGAGGGTGGGGGAGAAGAATACTACATCCTCTTCCCCTTAGGGGAATTGAGATGTAGTCATCTCGATGGAACTTAGAATTTGATTCTAATAGAAGCGGAGATCATAGTGCTTGTGGGTTAAGGCTCATTAATGCTTCTGATACACTACTTGACTACATGCATCACTGAAGTTTAAGATTATAAGGACAAGGTAGAGTGGTCATTATAAGGCAGTGCAAGTGTAGGATTCATTACATCTGAGGAAGATCTTTCTAAGATTTTTGTTGGGTCCTAGTTCCTTATTACAAAAGAAATTGGGGATGTTGTTTACATAGGTATACTCATCCATCCAAGTGGCATCCTCCTCAAGATAGTCTTTCCATTGGATGAGATATTCCCTAATGGTCTTGCTTCCAAGGTTGTGTTTCTTTACATCCATTATTCTACCAGGTTAAAGCTGAAGGACTCCTTGGCTTGGCATTACAATTTATTGGTCATCAAGGACGTGATCAGGATTGGGTACATAATTCTTTGGAAGGATAATGCAAAATACATTGCAAACTTTCAGATCTTCAAGAAGTTGTAGCTTACAAGCATTGATTCCCAGACACTTGAGAATCTTATATGTCCCACAATATATTGGGCTTAGCTTCTTGAATTTTCCCAAGGGTAAAAAATTCTTCTTAGGACAAACACAAATGAAAACCATGTCCCCTTCTTTGAAGATTCATTCTTGTCTTCCTATATCAACATATGCTTTCTATCAATCCTTAGTAGCATGGATATCTTGTTTGATAGCCTTAACTTGTTCATCCATCTCTTCCAACATCTTCTTGGAAGCTTCTAATTTTAGGTAGGGTCAGAAAAGTTTAGTGGGGCTAGGCATTCTTGCCTAGACAAAAGTTGGAATGGGGTCATTTGGATACTTTGATGATAGGATATCTTGTAAGAAAACTCCACCAAATGTAGTATCCATTTCTTAGGCTCCCTACAGTAATAAGATCTAAGTATGTCTTCAATGACTTTGTTAACTTGTTCAGTTTGCCATCAGTTTGAGGATTATAGATGGTACTCAAACAAAGTTGGGTACCAGTGGTCTTAAATAAACTCTTCCAAAAATGAGAAGTGAAGGGAGAATCACAATTGCTGGTGATCCTTTTTGGCAATCCATGTAGCCTAAATATTTCCTTCACAAAGATCCTTGCAATATCTGAAGCCTTGTAATCGGTTTTAACTAGCATAAGGTGAGAAATCTTAGCTAGCATATCCATATTGACTAAGATTGAATTGTATCCTCCTTGGACATAGGGTAATCCAACTGCTAATAAATTTTCACTTTATTTGTGGGATGTTAAGTGATTGGAGCTTCCTTGGCATCTTGACGTGCTCAACCTTTACCCATTGGTAGCTCTTAGGCATTCAATGATATACTTAAGCACATCACCTTTGATATTTTCCTAATGAAAGCTTCTTCTTACATTGTTTAGAGTCTTTACATAGCCCAAATGTCTTGAGAAAGGAGAATCATGGGTTTCCCAAAGTCCTCCTTTTGTAGAGAAGTTCAAATATTTGAGCTTGAACTTAGGGTCTATCTCCCTAGATAAGACTTCCGTTTTCATATGTTGATACCTTGGATCCTTACTTGATTCCTCCTTAGCTATTTTTATGATTGGATTATGAGGCACTGGCATCATGGTTGTTAGAGATCTTGCCTTGGAGGATCCTTTTGAGATAAGGGCATTGAGAAATGCTTTGCAACTTAGGGCATCCACAATGGCATTCTCCTTACCTGGACTGTACTTAATCTCAAAGTCATACTCCTGCAAAACTTCAATCCATCATCATTGTCTCATCTTTAAATTTGGTTGAGTAAGGATCCATTTGAGACTTTTATGGTTGGTGACTAAGGTAAACTTGCTGTGAAGAAAATAGTGTTTCCATAATTTGAGTGCATGAATTATAGCAAGTAGCTTGAGATCATGGGTAGCATAGTTCTTCTCATGAATCTTTAGGTTTCTAGAAGAATAGGCTATTCGATAGCCTTCTTGCATGAGCACACAACCTAATGCAAGAGAGCTTGCATCAATGACAACTTAAAAATCTTGGTTCAAGTTGGTTAGTTTTAGAATAGGAGAAGTGATCAAGCTTTGTTTAAGCTTCTCAAAGCTAGATCATTCAATGGGAGTTCATACAATAGTAGCTTGCTTCTTGGGTAAATCAATCAAGGGTGTGGCAATCAAGGCATAATCCTTTATAAAAATATTGTACCATCCTATCAAGCCCAAAAAACTTTGGACTTACTTAATTGCCATTGGGGGTGCCCATTCTTGTACATCTTTAACTACCTTGGCAAGGTCTACCACAATCCCTTTGTCATATACTTTAAATCCAAGGTACTCAATCTATCTTTTAAAGAATGCACATTTCTTCTTATTGGCATAAAGCTTATACATCCTCATTGTTTTAAGGACATGTTAGGATTTCATCAAAGAAGACAAGAACAAAGTCATCAATATAGGGCCAAAAGTTGTATTACATCAACCTATTAAAGGTTGCGGGTGCATTAGTTAATCCAAAAAAATCACAATGAATTCGTAATGGTCCTACCTTGTATTAATTGCAATTTTCAAGATGTTTTCTTCTTTGATCCTTTTCAATAATAGTCTGATATTAGATCAATCTTTGAGAAGATCTTTCTACCTTAAAGATAGTTAAGTAATTTGTTTATCCTTGGAATTGGATATTTGTTCTTGTTCGTCACCTAGAATAACCCACGGTAATCGATGTAGAGATGGAGGGTTCCATCCTTCTTCTTTTGGAATAGCACTGGGGCTCCCCATGGTGGATTACTTAGCTTGATGTATCCTTGGTCCAAAGATTGCTTGAGTTTTTCATTCAACTCAATGGATTTTGGAATGGACATATGATAGGGTCGCTTCACTAGCATAGCTCTTGATGATCAACTTCTTTTAGTGGGGGGAGTTCTGTTAGCTCTTCTCACGAAACACATCTACATATTCCTTTAGCTAAGATGGATTTTCATCAGCTTCCTTTTCTTTCTCAATCTTATTAAGTTTGATTAGGTAGATAGGCAATCCTTTTCTTAGTTCCTTCATTACTCGAGAAGCTTTTTCTAACTTGATTCTAGGGTTTCTAGCCTCACCTTGAGTGGTTGCTAACTCTCCTTTTTGATCTAGGAACGTGATTTGATATTTTACACAATGAACATAAGCATCATTGGGGATTAGCTAATCCATTCCTAGCAAGCACTCGTAAGCTCCTAAATTCATAACTCTGAACCCCATGTTGGGAATATTGCCTCCTAAGTTAAATTTCACTCTTCTAGTTTGTTGAGCAGAAATTGCCTCTTTCCCATTTGCCAACTCTACTAACAACTTATATGCAAGTTGAGTGTTTATTCCTTTCGGTGAGATAAATGAGAAGGTGCTTCCACAATCAATCAAAAATTTAAATATTTTACCTTGGTAGGTTGATGGGGTCTGGATTACTAAGAACTAGCGATTGGAGCCATTCTTGTTGAGAGCATCATGTATTGTTGCTCTTTCAATGTCCGCTTCTAAAGTAGGATCTTCACCTTCATCTATTTCTTTTTTCCTCCATTTTAATATTACTCTAGTAACTTTTCCTTTGGTGGTTGAAACTACTAGATTTTGGCCATGAAATTACCCTTGCTAGATTGGTTGACCTAACTTTAGGCATTATCTTTTGAAGTGGTTGGGTTCGTTGTAATGAAAACATCTTGGTGCCTCCTTGTTGCCAACTACTGGCATGAAGTTTCCAACTTCACTTGTCTTGGCCTTCTTTCTTCGACTAGTTTGGTATTGCCCTTGGATCTTCTTGATGTATCCTCACAATTCTTTGTATGGAGAACTTTGTCCCAAAAATTTGCCACTCTTGCATGTTAATTGTAGTTCCTATATAATGGGCCTTACTTGAATTAATGCATACTTTAGAAGGGACAAAAATCTAGAATACTAAGCTTCCAAACTTAACTAGATTTCTTCAAGCTAAAGAATTCATTCATTTACACTATGTGGTATGCCAGTGGGAGGTATCACTCGCGTATAGTTTTCTTCAGCTTTTTCCAAGTAATGGTTGCTTCCACAACCCCTTGGACCTTGCACCATTGCTTCCACCAAAGTCGGGTTTTGTCCATTAGATTTACTTTAGCTATCATTGCATGATTTAAGGAGTAGCAGTACCTACAACAACAAAGTAATCCTCCATATATTCAATCCAAATTTCTACTTCAGACTTGACATCCTTTCCTTTGCCACAAACTTGAGCGGTTTGATTTGCTCAAGGAAATTTTTTTTCTCTTGCACTTCAATCGAGTTAAGCATAGATATGGAAGGTGCAATACCTTGGTTTTGTTAATATTGCAAGATTAGTTGCACATCTTGAGTGCTTACAATACTCATCCCTCTTTAAGGTTTTTAGTACTTAATTTCAGAAATTTTAAATTTACAACATATAGTTAGCAAAAAGTACACAATCTTGCAAAAATTTGAGATTCTTTTATTATTCATGACTTTGAATAGGGCTAATTGATTTCTTTATTTCATTAAGTAGATAGTTGGAATCAAGCTAGAGAGAGTTTTGGGTTACAGTAGTCCTAATTGTGAAATTCAGATTTCTTTATTTCATTAAGTATATAGTTGGAATCAAGCTAGAGAGAGTTTTAGGTTACAATATTCCTAATTGTGAAATTTAGATACATCAACAATTTTGTTTGGATCATCTAGCACTAGTAATGCTGAAAATACACCTACAGTGAGTACATCTATGAGTGATCCTACAGGTCATGGGTCACCTACAGTAAGTCCTTGGTTAGGACGCTTGCGGAGTCGTACTCCTGCGTCCACTGACACGGATATGTCAGTGAGGAGGAGATTGGATAAGGGAAAAGAAAAGATGCTCGAGGATGTGATAGGTCCACTTATAGTAGGTTATGAGTCATCTAACATCGACAGTTTGGATAGTGAGTTGGGCATTCCGTCTATTATGACACCTGGAGCAAGGCAGAGTCATTATGTACCGCCTCATGAGAGGCAAGCTCAGAGTGAGCCACAGTTACGAAGATCTGAGAGAGTCAGAAAACCAGTTGACAGGTTTACATACACTGGTTATTTAGCCCGCCATTATGCATATATGGCTAGTGTGATAGGTTAAAAAGAAGCTACAAAGTTTGATTGTACAGTTACAGAGGATAACTGGTGTGTTGTCATGGATGAGGAGTATGCAGCTCCCCTGGTTGAAAATGAGACATGGGAATTGGTTGAGTTGCCTAAAGGCAAAGTCCCCGTTGGCTGCAAATGGGTATACAAGGTTAAGTGCAAGTTAGATGGTTCATTAGAACGCTATAAGGCCAGGCTAGTTGCAAAAGGGTATGCACATCAATATGGCCTTGACTATGAGGAGACTTTCAGTCCGGTGGCTAAAATGGTAACAGTCAGAACTATCATTGCTTTGGCAGAATGCAAAGGCTGGAAAATATGGCAAATGGACGTCAAGAATGCTTTCTTGAACAATGATTTGGTTGAGGAAGTATATATGGAGCAGCCTGAAGGCTATGTTTACTCGGACTTTCTTATACATGTATGTAAGCTGAAAAAGGCTTTATATGGATTGAAATAGGCACCTAGAGCATGGAATGCTCGGATCAACAGTTATTTACAGCAACATGGATTAAGATTGGGTGATGCAAATCACAGTCTATTCACGAAGAAGACACATCATGGATGTGTGTTTCTAGTGGTTTATGTAGATGATATTATCATCATTGGAGATGATAAAGAGGGCATTGCTGAAATTAAATCATGTTTACAAGTTGAATTCAGAGTTAAAGACCTTGGTGAACTAAAGTATTTTCTTGGAATTGAGGTAGTCTCTACGCCTCAAGGTATATGGCTGTTACAGCAACAGTACGCTCATGACATGTTACAAAAGTATGGTATGGCTGAATGCAAGCCTATGGAGACACCTCTTGATCAAAATGTCAAGCTACAAATTGATGTTGGGAATGACAAAGAGAATGTGACCATGTATTGATAGATGGTGGGCAACTTGATATACTTGACTATTACTTGTCCTGACTTATGTTATGCAGTGGGACTGATTAGTCAATTCATGCAGAAGCCTCGCAAACCACATTTAGATGTAGTCTGGAGGATCATGAGATATATAAAGGGTGCTATAGATTATGGGTTGTTTTATGCATATGGAAAATCCCTTGACTTAACACGGTTTATTGATGCTGATTGGGCTGGTTGTGCCTATGATAGGAGGTCAACCAGTGGTTATGCATTTGGATTGGGCAACAATATGATTAGTTGGCAGAGTAAGAAACAACCTACTATTGCATTATCTAGTACAGAAGCTGAGTACAGAGGAGCTACCTTAGCAACTTGCGAAGTAGTTTGGTTAATGAAACTACTAAAAGACTTGGGAATACAGTTGGAAAGCAAAGTGAGATTGCATTGTGATAACCTCAACAGTGTTATGTTGGCTAGCAATCCTATCTACCATGCTAGATCCAAACATATTGAGATTCACTACCATTTCATAAGAGAAATGGTTCTTACAGGGCAGATTGACTTGATTCATTTGAAGTCTGAAGACCAGGTAGCAGACATATTTACCAAGTCACTTGGTAAAGAAAAATTCATATGCTTCAAACAGCTACTTGGAGTTTATCAGATGGTTTGAGCTTGAGGGGGAGTGTTAGAATATCAAGCTCCAATTATTCTTCAAACAGTCTATCTTTATGTGTGTGACTGACATTAGCTGGATATAGCTATACACGCAATAAGTCAGTGTAGTCAATGACTTAACCACAATTAGTCTTGGTTAGTCATACCTATGTGTGTAAGTCTCTTTCAGTTAGTATGATGGAAGAATAATGGAAGAAGAACAACAATGGCTCATCTTCCGTTCCACTCTGTCTCTGTCCCTCTCTTCCAACGTGACAATCCTAATAAGGATAATGATTGTCACTATTGCGGAAAGTACGGTCATATTGCCAAGGACAACTAGAAGAAGCAGGGCAATCAAAGAGGCAAACAACATGGACATTATGTATCGTCCAGTCACGCAGAAGATGCATCTCGGGATAGATTGTTTTCCATGACATATGTGAAAGACAGGGCTATTGAGAAGTCTCATGAGGATGCAATTTGGTACATTGATTCGTGAGCATCCAATCATATGACACCTCATGGTGACTTGTTTATAGATATGGTGCCTGAAAAGAATGGCTATGTATGCACAAGTGATGACATGTAGCATAGCATAGAACATAAAGGCAAAGTACCTTTGGTATTCCATGATGGCAAGAAGAAGAACTTACATGATGTACTGCATGTCCCGTCAATTACTAAAAATCTATTGTTTGTGGGTCAGATGACTGAGCAAAATTTGTAGGTTCGATTTAACAAGCATGGATGCTTCATTGAGGAGTTTGGTAATGGCTGCAAATTGATTGCTCGTGGTCATAGGAATGGCAGGATGTTTACTCTTGATGCCACTTTGCCACAACTGAAATTAGCAATTTTTTCCCATGGCTCTAGCACAATTAGAGACTTGGAAATATTGCATAAGAGAGTGCGACATGTTAATCTTGAGTGGCTGCAAATGATGCAGAAGAAATAGCTTGTGATAGGTTTACCCAAGTTTCAGTATACAGATATTGGTCATGTATGTGATGCTTGCCAGTTTGGTAAACAGTCGAGGCTGCCATTTGTCACGCATGTAAGAAATAGTTTGTGACCATTGCAGTTAGTTCACTCTGATGTGTGGGGGCTAGCCCATAATGCATCCATTGGAGCCTTACTATGTGACATTTATTGATGATTACAGTCGCTATACTTGGGTTTATATTTTGAAAACAAAGGACGATGTATTTGCTATTTTTCAGCAGTTTAAAAAGTAGGTTGAAAAGGAATTTGCTTGTTATATCTCTTGCTTGAGATCTGACAGTGGTGGGGAGTATGTGTTAAATTTGGCTGAAAATGGCATACCTAGGCAGCTTACCTGCAGCTACACTCCTCAACAGAATGGGGTAGCTGAACAAAAGAACAAGGTATTGACGGAAAATGCTTGGGCAATGATGAATGAGAATAGTATGCCGCTCTATTATTGGACTGAGGCTGTTATGATAGCCATGTAGATCTTGAACAGGACTCCCACTACAGGTATTCATGAGATGATACCATTTGAGAAACTGTATGGCTACAAGCTTGATATTAGTCACATGAAGGTATTTGGCTATCTTGCTTATGTGTATATCCCTGATGAGAAGAGGAAGAAGCTGGATCCGAAAGCACATAAGTGTGTCTTTATTGGATATTTGCAAGAGAAGAAGGCATATAAATGCTATGATCTCTTTATTCGAGAGACATTAGTCACAATAGATATGTTATCTTTGATGAGATGGCCTCCTGGTATGCATCACAACTGCAGTGTCATCAAATATTGATTCTACACATGTATCTACAATGGATTCTCAGCAGAGTACTACATTGATAGGCCCTAGTGGTTTGACTGATATCTCCATGGACAGGGAGATTGCAGAGCTTGGCTCACCATCCACTAACACCACTATGTCAGCGAGGGGGAGATATGATGTGATGGACAACAAAGGGAAAGAATAAGTCCTTGAGGATGCATCTGGTATGATGACACCTAGCATGATGATTTCAGGCTATGACTCAATTGAGAGTCTAAACAGTGAGCTTGGTATTCCGACAGTGTATACACCTCGTACTAGGAAAAACATGTACATTCTGCCTCATGGGAGAGGGGAATCGAGTAGTGCACCATAGCTTAGAAAATCACAGAGAGTCAAGTACCCTATGGATAAGCCAACTTACAGTGGTTTTATTGCGAAGCATTTTGGTAATATGATAAAGCTGATAGAGGTTAAAGAGCCTACTACATTTGTTGTGAAGCAGTGATGGATAAAAGTTGGTGCATAGCTATGGATGAGGAGATAGATGCTTTGGTTGAAAATAGTACTTGGGATCTTGTGCCACTACCAAAAGGAAAGAAGACCATTGGCTCCAAATGGGTCTACAATATTAAATACAAGTCGAATGATGGCAGTGTAGAGAGGTACAAAGGGATATGCCCAGCAATATGGGTTAGTCTATGAGGAAACATTCAGCCGTGTTGCCAAGATGGCAACCATAAGAACACTGATCACATTGGCTACTACTAAAGGCTGGAAATTGCAGCAGATGGACATGAATAACATTTTCCTCAATGGTAACTTGGAAGAGGATGCTTATATAGATCAACTCGAAGGGTATGTACACCCTGATTTTCAGCATTATGTATGTAAGCTAAAAAAAAGTGTTGTATGGGCTGAATCAAGCTCCAAGAGCTTGGCATGCAAGGATAAGTAAGTACTTGCAGAGTTTGGGATTTATTGTTGGCAGAGATGATCACAGTCTTTTTACAAAAAAGACATACACTAATCACAGTCTGTTTACAAAGTCTTGGTAGTGCTGGTCATCTATGTTGATGACTTGATAATCACATGTGATGATGACTTGGGGATACAACATGTTATGCAGATGCTAAAATCTGAATTTGACATGAAAGACTTAGGTGAATTGAAGTATTTCTTGGGTATTGAGGTGATCAAAGCTTAAAATGATTTATGGTTGATGTAGAAACACTATGCCATGAAAATGCTAAAGAAATATGGCATGGTTGAATGTAAACCATTGGATACACCTCTTAATCAGAATGTCAAGTTGGACATTAGCATTGGAGCTAAAATTAATGATGTAACTATGTACAAGTAGATGGTTGGTAGTCTAATCTACTTGACTATCATTAGGCTTGAGTTATGCAATTGGGCTCATAAGTCACTTCATGGAGAATCCTAGAAAGGCACATTTGGATGTTGTTAGGCAGATTATGAGATATGTTAAGTCCACTGTAGATTATGGGATGTTTTATGTGAAAGATAAGCCCTTAACACTGATTGGATACACAAATGCAGATTGGATAGGATGCTCATATGATCGCATATCTATGAGTGGTTATGCTTTTGGCTTTGGAACCGGAATGATCAACTAGAGCAGTAAGAAGCAACCTATAGTTGGATTGTCTAGTACTGAGACTGAGTATAGGGGTGCTACATTGGTAGCATGTGAGATTGCATGGCTATTTAAGATTATGGTTGATTTGGACATACAGGTGGATGCTCCAGTGATCTTGTTATGCGACAATCTCAGTAGTGTACTCCTGGCAACAAATCCAGTATACCATGCTAGGACTAAACACATTGAGGTACACGACCACTTTATGAGAGAGATGGTTCTTGTAGGGAGAGTAGATCTCATGCATGTAAAGACTAATGAATAGGTTGCAAATATCTTTACCAAGTCTTTGGGTAAAGATAAGTTCAATGTTTTTAGACAACTCCTTGGTGTACAGATGCTATCTTGAGCTTGAGAGGGAGTGTTAAGACTTCAAGCTCAGCTCTACTATCTTTAGGTTGTGTGTACCCGACACTTAGCTTGTCCAGCTGTACTACATGCAGACCTTAAATAAGTCGGCATGTACTTGGTGTGAATGGTCTTACAGACCTTAGTGTGTTGTATTCACTTCAGCTAGATGAGTTAGTGATATATAATGAAGAAAAGTGAAGAGAGCTCTGTGATCCTCTCTATTGAAGAAATTCTCTGTCTCTCTACTTCCAACAAATCACTCACACAAACCCATTAAACCTACACACATCACACACCCACACATACACACCTACACATGTACCATATACACACCTTACAACACATGTATGTATTTTAAACACGCATGTACATCCAACTTTAGCACATGTATGGGCTACACACACACTATGCGTGAAGTGTGTGAAGGCTTTTTCCCTCTCAAACTCACCCCTAGCATTGCCACAATGTAGCGTGTATATTGCATCTGTGTGCATCCATAGCATGCATCACACTAGCATCCTAGCCACACATGTGCATTCATCCACACACCATTGTGCATCTACTTTCTGTGCATCCATAGATGCACATATGCACCCGTGTGTGCACTCGTTCATGTGTGTGCATCTCTAACACTTCATTATGCATACACTTATAACACCTTAGGCAAATGTAGTACAAATTAAGCATCTGTTCACACATGCACATTGCATCCATAGAGAACTTTACTATGCATTGTGCATGCATGTATGTCCACTACACCCCTACACATACTCGCATGTACATGTCATGTATACAATTACATTACACTATTATCACACATGCATCTAAATCCTTAATCAAGCACACTATACATAGTGTACCCACTCTACCCTTAGACACACTCATACATGCACTAGGACACTTGCGTATGTTCAATGCACTAGCACACCTCTTTGCACATAGAACCCATTCACATGCACATAGCATACTTGTGCATCAACCATACCTAGTGTATTATTGCACTAGAAAACTATTAGGAACACCTAGTGCTTAAGCACCTCATACCCCCATCACACACACTTAGATGCATCCTGCATTAGTACACCTAGGGTAGGCACAAACTCATGTGCACCAATATTTAGGTACATTTGCTCTTGGTGGCACGTAGCTCACATTAGATCTAGGGTACGCACATGTAAGTGCATATACACACATGCACATAAGGATATTAGTGCATTTTTAGTACATAACACACTTTTGCACTATCGGTGTGCATATACCTTACTAGAGCATACACTTTCATCCACCCACCACACATTACAGACAACCATGAATAACTTGCAATTATGTTGCATCTTAGAGCATACACTTAGGCATGCATGTTGCATTGAGTATAATTAGAGTAGGTACAAACATCACCATAAACACCCTAGAGCACACAAATGCTAGGATGCATAGTGAACCATGCACACACATATTCCCACACATCCACCCTAGGACCCACTTACCTATGCATTCACATTGCATCTCCTATCCACACCCATATAGGTCTAGGGCATGTAGGTTAGATATTACACCCTTTCACTTGTGAAACTTCATTGTGTAGTGAATAGAAGCCAAAGGGCTTAAGAACCAAATCACATGGAGTCAATGAAAGACTAGAAACTCATGAGCCAACAAAAGAAAAAGGTACCACAAGCCTTACAATCATTGTTGGATTATGATTAACTTGTTTAAAGTGGTGCAAGATCCACAAGTGTTTGAAAAGAGAGAAAGCTTGCTTGCATACTTATATACAACTAAAATCAAGGAAAACCACAATATTTGCTTATGATGATCAACATATGACTATGGAAATTAGAACTAATTAAAAAACAAAGTTAATGGATGCATAAATGAGAGTGAATCAGAAATCAAAGAATGCTTAAACATTGAAAACATGACCTAGGACTTAGAACTCTCTTCTTCTATCCAACTCTTTGCCCTCATCACATGCCATGAACTGTAGTGCCAACAAAAACTCTTAAATTATTCATAAATACATTGGATTCTTCTCAATGGACTGTGATATTAGAATTCTCTGCAATGATCTTAAAAGCTATAAGGCTGAATGACCAAGCACGCATCCCAACAAGTCGTAAGCCTGAGTATCCTTCCATTGCCACAAAGAAAACCACTAACGTACCTGACCTAGATCAAAGAACTCTTCACTCTTCCAATAATCGAAACTTAAAAAGAGATCACATGTTTAGAAAATCCAAACTCCGTCTTCAACTTCATAACATGACAACCCAACTCTAAAGTAAAATGAAAATTATATGTGTCCAAATTTAAAAAAATTCCAAACACCATGCAGTCATCTCATGACCCACCCCATACACCATCTACCATATATCCTCGCAAGCCTAAAGCTTGTTGGAATTGCCATCAATCAGGCCATGTGGCATGCTATTGCCCAAAGCAACAAACCAATGCTACTGATTCTCAATGCATTGGATTCACCTCCATGTGTCAAGGATGTCTAGAACATGCAATATCAATAGCAAATTTCCTATGCCTATTGGCCCCAAGATTTCTACTCATATAGTAAAGGTTGTCACCATTGACCCCAAAGACCATGAACTAATTCCACCTGCCTACCTTAGTGTCAAATTTATTGTGAAAAGAGAGCACATAAGTGAAGCTCTCATTGATGAAGGAGATAATTACAATATCCTCACCTATAACACTTGGACTTGCATAGGACAACCCAAACTAGTGCCTATAGATGCTACAATAAACCCTTACAAACGATCACGATACTATCTTATTGCAAATACGAAATCGTAATGGGCTTAGAAACTGAAATCTTGTCATTTATGTTTCATGTGCTTCCTAATAGAGAGGATGTGAGGAAGGAAATCCTACTTGGTAGACCTTTCTAAGCCTTGGCCTCAATTTCAATGCTTTCAAGTATCTACTTGCCCATAACAAACTTTGTATCTTTGATTGCAAAATCAGCAAAGAGATGTAGATCTGTCTCATCTACTACCCCCCCAACCTAACTAAACTACGTAGGGCAACTAGACTATAGTCCTCATGGATGTCTAGTGAATCTATTATATTGGCCAATAAGAGATAGTCTTGGCCATCCAACATAGTAAATATAGGCAAGCATGAGATGGACAGGCTTCCTTCCTTGCATGTGTCAACCGATTGGACACCTCTACATTGTTAGGGGCAACTAGGGATCAATCAAAACTTTGTAGAGCACCCTCCACCCTCTCATCCTCTGTGTCAACTGGCATAATCTCATCTACCTCTTCAAGCTCTCTAATTTTAATGATAGGTTGTCTTCTCTCCTTAGCACGCGATCCTTGTGAAGCTCCCTCTAACTCATTCTCATCCCTTAGGAGATACAAATAGTAAAGAAATGCAAGGGGGGATTGTAGAAGATAACATCTATTTGAGTGTATTAGGTAGTTCTTTGTGTCCTTGTCCATATTGCCAGGTAATTTATCCAGCACCCTCACTAACTTTCTCTTTGCAACTTTGTTAGTTGCAAAGTCATGAGTGTGAATATATTCATATGCTTCTATGTTCACTACATCACTTGAAGTCACTCTTCGATATTCCTCCATGTGGATATTCACCACATTCATACAAGAACGCAAAACATTCTTAATAGAAAATGGTGAAGTAAATATACAAGACAACTCATGAGTATGAGAATGAGTGTATCTATTGTGGAGCAACATAAAAAGCTTCTCATTTGGGGTTTCCTCCATGTCATCCTCAAATACTAGCTGGTATTTCATATTATTTCCTATTTATAAAAAAGAGAATGCGCAAAAAGGGTCACTACTAAGAGAATGCGCAAAAAGGGTCATATCCCTTGCCTAGTGGTGACACTAAAGGGCTTCATCACACATGAGGGATGATATTAAGAGATATGAGCTCTATCCACAAGAGGGAGTGGCATCCCTTGCCTAGTGGTGACACTAAAGGGCTTCATCACACATGAGGGTTGTTACCAAGAAATACAGGCTCCCTCCACTAGAGGGAGTGGCCTTCCTTGCTTGGTGGTGACATTAAAGTGCTTCATCACACAAGAGGGTTGTTATCAAGCAATACAGGCTCTCTTTGCAAGAGGGAATTGTCTCCCTCACTTGTTGGAGGCCTATACAAGCTTGATCGCACATGAGGGTTGCTACCAAGTGATATATGCTCTCTCCTTCAGAGGGAGGGCTGTAGTGACACGGAAGGGCTTCACCGTATACAAGGATTGCTACCGAGCAATATATACTCTCTTCGTGTAAGAGAGAGTGGCCTCTCTCACTTGTTGGTGACATTGAAGGGCTTCATTGCACACGAGGATTGTTATCAAGCGATACGGGCTCTCTTCGCAAGAGGAAATAGTCTCTCTCTCTTGGTGGTGACACTGAGGTGCTTCACCACACAAAGGGTCATACTAAGCAATATCAAACCTTTGTGTAAGAGAGAGTGGCCTCCCTCACTTGGTGATGGTACTAAAGTGCTTCATTACACACAAGGGTTGTTATCGAGTGATATGAGCTCTCTCCCCATAAGAGGGAGTAGTCTCCCTTGTTTGGTGGCAACCTATGCAAGCTTCACCCTATATGAGGGTTGCTACCAAGCAATATGGGCTCTCTCCATAGAAGGGAGGCTGCTCCCTTGCTTGATGGGTATCCGTACAAGCTTCATCACACACAAGAGGTGCTAGCAAGTGATATGGGCTCTCTCTACAAGAGGAAGGGGCCTATCACTTGTGGTGGTGACTCATTGTGGATTTACACGGATTTACACCATACGAGGGTCACAAACAAGCCTATCCAGTGAAAAAAAGAAGAGGCTTAAACCTAGCAAGTTTTGGTTTTGGGGAGAAAATAGCTAATTTATAACTAAAATGCCCAAAAATAGCTAGTTTTCTCTGAGCATTGGCAATCTTGCCCTAAATTTCCATCGAGGGCATCCCCTTTACAAATCTACACATCCCTTTGATGAGCATCTAGATGTATGAAGTTGCTATTTACTTTAGTTAGAAATAGCATGAAGGTTGAAATAGCCCATACCTACTACATTGCCAAATGATGGCAGCTCACATGAAGAGCTAGTGTCCATCATTGGGTTGGGGATCCTTGATCCACTATGCCTCTATCAAAAATGACAAGAGTGTAGGGGTGAAGCAAGAGCTAGACAAGAGAAAATGCAAGAGAGATCAAGAGAGCTAGCATGATCAAAGAGATCAATAGAGAAATAGAGCACAAGTGTGGTAGAAGAGAGCTTCCTATTGAATTTTTGAACCCTAAACCCTTTTTGAGTGATCATTAGTGCAAATACATATGTATAGCTAGTGGTAACTCCATGGTGTTAATGTGATTACCTCTTTTAGTGTCGTCACTGGTCCCTAGGTTTTGAAATCTAGAATCAATGAAAGGATACTTTTGTAGGCTTCTCTCTTTTTTTTGTTTTTGGGGGGGGAGGGGCTTGGGATTATTAGCGTGCAATACTTTTTATTGGATTTGTGCCACGCCACCATATGGCTGTGATTCACATGCTCTCTTGCTCCCATCACATCACCATATTGATAGCAACGATAGCAACCACTTTCGATTGCATCCTCAAAGCTCTTGGCCCTACCCTACGAAGACCAATGCCTAATTTTTACTACTTTTGGTATAGGGGATCCAACAGGCCTAAGATGCCAATGCCAATGCACCTAATGTGTGCCCCCTTAGCCTAAGCATCTCGGACCCCCCCATGGAGGTGGATTCCCCCATACATATCCTAGATTTCCCCATATCCATCCCGGACTTCCCCCATGTTCATATGGTGATAAAGTAAGGTGAATAAGTGGAAATAAGGGTATGGATAAATTGTAATGCTCTCAGATATATGACAAGAAAAACCAGCTTTTAGGCTTGATTCTTACTTATTTGAAAATATATGTTGTAAAAAACTAGCCTTGCTGGCCTTATTATTGTCCATATTACTTTTGTTGATTGCTTCCTTATTTTAGATCTTATTTTCTACAAGTAAATTTTTTTAACTATCTTTTGCTATTAGATTGAATTGATTTAACATCGGTATGTAGAGGACTAGAACATGCCATTGAGGCAAAGATGAGCATTCACCTATAAATTGTAGGACAAATAGGATAATGTTTACTTTTAACCACACCTCCAGTTGATATAAAAGTAAGCCACCTCTTAACCATACGTGTGACTTTTGTCACATACGACTTACATCTCAAATTTTCCCATCCCTGATTCCCCCTATATATAAAATGCCTAACTAATTTTATGTAATGGCGACACCCCATGGAGGGAGCACCTTGGATTCCCATGTATGCATCTCCAATTCCCCCCTATGTACAAAATCTAACTAATGTTATAGTATGGAATGTAATGGCCTTCTATATCAATAGCAATATCTATCGTACTTCTTAATACAAATTACCTTTTGTATCATTAAAAATACTTTAATTGTGAAACCTCATGGGAGAAACACTTTTAAAAATGCATTAACCATTTGCAAATAACTCTTGTTAATGCAAAAGCACCAATCACTCAATCCTCTCACCCTAAACCCATTAATGCAAAAGCACTCAATACTCAATCTCCACACCTTGAACTAGTTCATGCATGAGCTCTTCCATTAAATTGGCCTCTGCAAGCATTTGGCTACTTCCTTACTCTTTCATTCACATGGTCCTATGTTCTAACTCTCACCCAGCTAGTCTATTGATCCTTTATGCCCTCCACTGGGCCCATCAAACGTGTCGACACTGTGAGTATGCTAGCCGCATGTGGAATATTTCATATCCTCCATTGGGCTTGCTAACATTGAGAGGGCACCCCAAAAAAAGTAACTCTATGATAAAAACACCAATCCCGTCACATGATCTATTGACTAAAGCCTTGTTTTGTTTTGTCATGACCTATTCACTACATATTTAGTGTTCTTATCTTTGAGCCTACCATTTGCTGATGGGTAGTATCTATTGCTCGATGGTAACCCTCATTCAATGTTCTAGTCTTTGATGGTCATTGCCAAGGGGTTCCTAGCTATCCTTTGCCCAAGGGCAACTTCTTTCTCTTGGTGGTAACCCTCATCCTGTGTTCTAGTCTTTGATGGTACAACCAAGTGGTTCCTAGCTACTCTTTGCCCAGGGGTAGTCTCTATTGCTTAGTTGTGATCCTTATCCAATGCCTTGGTCTTCGATGGTCACCACCAAGCAATTTGTGGTGGTAACCCTTTGCTTGTAGGCATCCTCTATCACTCAAGTGGTGACCCTTTTCCAGTGTCCTTATCATCAAGGGTCACCACCAAGGGGCTCATGGCTAGCCTTTGCCCAAGGGTAGCCTTTGTCATTGGTGGTGATCTCGTCTAGTATCCTTGTCATCAAGAGTCACCACCAAGCACACCATATCTACCCTTTGTCGAGGGCAGTCTCTATCGCTAGATGGTGACCATCATTTGGACCCTTGTTGAGTTTCCTTGTCATCGAGGGTCATCACTAAGCAACACATGGCTACCCTTTGTCGAGGAGTAGTCTCTGTCGCTTGTTGCTGACCCTTGTCTAATATCATTGTCATGAGGGTCACCACTAAGTGGTCTATGGCTACCCTTTGCCGAGGGGTAGCCTCTGTCACTCGGTGGTGACCCTCATCCAGTGTCTTTGTCATTGAGGGTCACTACCATTGCTCAATGATGACCCCCATTTGGTCTCTATGGCTTCATGGTCACTCTTTAGGATCTATGATTCAGGCTTCATGGCACTTCCATCTCCTTCCCACACAAGGCACAGGAGACATCAGGCCCATAGAGCGGTTCTTAGCAAGCTACATAGGATAGAGAGGCAATTGTAACCTGCAATACCACATTTGCCCTTTCAAAGATTGACTTGTGAAATTTGTGATCTTCGCTGGCCATACACATGCGATGGAACATCTCAGCAATTCTCACACCTCAGGACATTACCGAAGACTTTTTCATTGAATTTTTTGAAGACGCATATTTTTTCACAACCCATGCCCATAGTGGGATAGTTATGCCTAGAGGTTTTGATAGCTTGCACCACTATTGCGACTATGGTATGATAGGCTTTTGAATCCTATTGTGGAGATTATAGACCGTCACATGTGGGAAATTCCCATTATCTCACCTCTTCAGGGTCAATAAGTGAGCTTAAGATCCCCCAACAGACACGAGAGGGACACATGATTATAGAGAGCACTAGCATCGAAAGAGCATGAGCCTAGAATAGAGCTTGCAAAACTACATTGATGCTTGAAAAGAGCATGAGCAATACCCTAGTCCAACCCCCAAATAGAGCTACACAAGCCTACTAAGCCCCATGAGCATGCCTAGTCTACCAAGCCCCACCAACAACCTACCAAGCCCCATGAGTGTGCCCAACCCATTGAGCCCCATAAACCTGCCCAGTCCTGCAAGCTCAAGCCCCACTTTTTTGTGCCCCCCCAGTCCAAACCCCACAAGCCCATAACCCCAATCCCTAGCTTGAGCTGTAGGTCCAAGTGTCCCCACCCCATGAGCCCGAGCCCGAGCTTGAGCCTAAGGTACCCCAACCCATGAGCCCCAGCCCTAGCTCTAGACCCAGGCCCAAGTGCCCCACCCCACTATCCCCAGTCCCCAGCCCCCGAGCCCCAAGTGCCCCTGCCCCACCGCCCTAGCCCTAGCATGAGCCCTAGTCCCAAGTTCCCCCCTTCCCCCTAATGAGCCCCAATCCCCGTCCTAAGGGTCCATAAAACCCACCAACAACTAACCCTCACCTCTTTTGCATAGTCTCTAGCCTCTACCTCTAATGCAGTTGGCCTCAATAGAGCTCACCAACCACCACCAATTTTGATGGAGGAGGGGTATGTTCTTGAGAGAGATCTCAATGCCATCCTGTGCAAGTGTGTGGCCATGCTATGGAGCATAGAGCCCCCCATGGAGGCCATCATATCGTTGAGAAGAAAGTAGGTACGAGTTGAGCTCAATTGTGTTGACATTCACATGCTCTCTTATCCTCATTTATAACCATTGTTGGCCTACAACAATAAGTTCTTATTGTTTGTTTTTCGTGTATCTTTATCCTTGATCTCATTAGGTTTTTAGCTTTAATCACAATTTTAAACCTCTCTCTCTCTCTCTCTCTCTCTCTCTCTCTCTCTCTCTCTCTCTCTCTCTCTCTCTCTCTCTCTCTCTCTCTCTCTCTCTCTCTCTCTCTCTCTCTCTCTCTCTCTCTCTCTCTCTCTCTCTCTCTCTCTCTCTCTCGCACATTTTTGATGGCTATGTTGTACCTTTGCTGCTACTTGTCATGCACAATTGCACATATTGTCTTAATCCACTACTATGTAAAAGGCCCTATAAGACAATAGCCAATCATACCCCATCATTTTTTGAGGAGATTTTCCACCACAAGGATTGATGATTTGCAAGTTTTTTTTCATTTCCTATCATGCACAGTAAGTGTTTGATCAAGATCATTACTAGTTTGTGTGTTCATTATTTTCTTCTATCCTAGTTTTGGTACTAGTGCTTTGAAATTATTATCTTGTTTGATCATTGAATAGGGATTGCTAGAGTCTTATATTGTATAGTCTGCAAAAAAAAATGTTATTTTTCAAATACTATTGGAAGAGGCTACCACAAAAGTGTCTGATAGCAAGTATCTATGTCTCTCCTTTGAGCTTAGTTTGTGTCATTTGAAGGTTTCATCAAGAATAAGCTTGGGGCATGTGTCCCTAGGTCCACAGGTAAGCTTGCTATCCATATGGATGCCCTTCTTGTTATTTAGGACCTTGTGGGTAAGATCTGCAACTAGATTATGTGAGTCCCATAACAACCCAATCAAGACATGACTTTTAGGTGGAGAATGTGAGTATTTTATACAATGCAAGCTTATTTCTGCCAATTGAATCGCACATTTTGTAACTTTGCTTCTAGCACAGGTGTAGGCATGGCATCAAAATGAAGAAGTATTAGTGGCATTATATGCATATGAACACGTGTTAGATGGAAATTTCAAGCCAACATGGTAGATGCTAAAGAATGGGTACAATTGAAGCAATCTATGGAGGACATCAAGTCACGACCATTGAGAACAAGCAACAAGAGGGAGTGGGGATGAGCAGGTTGAGATTGGAAGCTTTATGGTGTGCTATGGAGGATGCCATCCCACATGAATCCTCCCAAGCCCAAACCCAACCCTAATCTCATGGTTGCCATCCCAATCCTAAACTTGCCTTGCCCAATCCTCCCAAACCCAACCCATCTCCCATGACAATCTCATTACACAAGTTGCAACCAGACTCATGCTTGATCTTTTGGCCCCTACCCTTGAGGAGACTTGTAATTTTGCAATGGCTCATCCATTGATTACTTTGTACAATTTTACACAATAATGAGAAAATGAAAATGTAAAAAAGGGATTCTCATTCATATTGTTAGACTTAATTAAATTTTTTTGGTAGAATGGTCTTTCTTGTGTCCAAGAGGCACTTAAAATATTTGTGTCCAGAATGTGCTTGAAATATTTGTGTTTCTATGTGGAAAAGGCCTATGTAATGGCCTCCGCTAATACATGGATGCAAGTCAAATTAATGGCTTTCTAAGGTAGATGTATGGCATTATTTGTTATCTCTTTACACACATAGTGCTATTTTCTTTTCTCATTGGGGCTTGACCAACATTAAGAGAGAATAATTAGAGATAATGTGATGGAAACATTTGATTGTGTGTATGTAAATTAAAAAAAGCAATGCAAATAGCAATGCATTTTTTTATAATTGACATAGAAGTTAAATGGTGTAGGAAGTTGAATGTCTTCATTGTGCAGGTCCCTCCTCAATTGTTGTAATGTGCACATTGACGCTAGCTTCATAATGATCAATAGTTTATTGTTCAACTAAACATCAATGTCTAGTATTGAATCTCTAGAAAACTCCCTCATTTTGTGGTCTAGTGGCACCAACTTCTCGCAAATATGGCGCCATCTTCTATACAAGGATGTCACGATGAAGTTTTGAGTGGCAATCATATACTTGCAAACAACAAAATCTAGTTGCACCACCTTACAAGAGATTTCATATTGCACCTTTGTATCCCAACCTCCATCCACAAACTTTAGATACTATCTACATCTAGGCACTTCACTAGGAATATGGTTCTTGAGTTTTAGACTTCATTGCTGGAGAAGAAGTCCACAAAAATGGTTGTAGGTACAAAGGTACATATTTACTTTGCCTCCTTGAAATGTTGGACTTTCAGCATTTTTGCACCTCATGAAAAATGTTGCACATGTAACTCTAGCTTATCCTTGAATGTGATGGCCACTCTCTACTCTTAAAATCTGGAAGGGGAAGGTTGGACAATGTTTCCCATTTCTCATTGGAGGGATGTGGTACATAAAAATGATCGTAAAAGAATATGCAGCTCCTAAACAATGCCACTTTGGTCCTTTCTTTGTAAATCTCCTCACCAATGAAGGCGTGGATGACATCTAGAACATCTACCATACATTCCACTAGTTACCACTTCTCAAGCCTTAATAGTTACAAGTCTATTAATATCAAATGGTCTTATCAATTACAAGATGAATAAGAAACACTAACCTTCATTCATACTAGGAAGTAAACTCAACCAAATTGCACTTATAGTTGGGATTATACATAGGGAGATTGAAGGCATTGGGCTCAAGGTGAAGCTCCTTATGCACGAAAATAAGCTACATGTGCACTTCTTTGATTTTCCGCTTGGAGCCACTGAGCCTAAAATTTGTTGCCCTGCCCTTCTAGCATGATAAGAAAGAGTTGACTTGTCAAGGATCTCTTTCGTTTTTTTTGTTGCATGATTGTCCAATTTCCCTTTATTATGGTCAAGGAAACCCACCAATCTTGCTCATTGAGCATATTATAAGTGACTATGGACTCAATAGAAGTAGTGGGCCTTTAGCACTGAGCAGATGCCTTCATGGAGTGGGAAGATGGAGAGAAAAAACATGCGGTAGAGTGGACAAATAACTGATGAGAAACTCCCATGCCTATTGAAATAAGGGAAGAGAGGAGAAAATGAATACCGAAAGCTCTCAAACAGGAGGATTCCACCACCTTCTGTCTATCCGGTAAGAGAAATGGCTAAAGTGCAACAACAAAATATTACTATTAGAAAATATCAATCACTCGAGCCCATCTTAGCAAAACTAACAATTGATCCACTTTACTACTAGAAAGTGACAATTACTTGAGCCATTTTAATAAAATTAGAAATGTCAAAAATACCAAAATGATTTTTCAAATATACCAAATTGATTTTAGGAAAATTTTTAACGTAATGAAAGCCTTCTCCTCATTGGTGGAGCGCACTTTCTCTCCTCTCGCTCTAAAAGGCCAAAAAGTGATATGGAACTTTTGCTAATATGTTAGCTTGATCAATTTGAGCCCTCCATGGACTATGTTTATGGTGATAGATTCTAGTGAGCCCCTTACTTTATAAGGTGTAGCCTATCAGAGGACACTCAAAAAGAGACACAACTCACCCAAAAGCACCCGAGGGAGGCTACATAAGAAGTGCAAAAGCCATGAAAATTGTAGCAAGAAGATACAAAGATAGGATAAAAGGAGAAGTGCTTTGCCTCAAGAGGAGGAAGAAGACAAGATGCAAGAAGACACACAGCTCCCTCCAAGAAAGAAAAGAGCCATGCACTTCCTACAACCTCTTTTCCCCCATTAAACTCCAAAAGCAACCACTTCAATTTATTCATAGACTAAGGTTCATACATTGCTTCATATATAAGCCTCAAGAGACCTTTATTTTAAATGCCTAAAAAATAAAATAAATTCCTACTTCTCTTTGACTTATAAAAGGATGTTTGAATTGTGAATGTCATTTACAACTTATAGACCCACTAAAATATGCCATCACTTACAAAAGATGACATTAAGTATTTATGTGTATGCCATGAATTTGGGATAAAATGAAATATTTTGTCGATAAAGAATCACATTCTTTTAGCCTTTTTGGTGCTAAAATCGGAGGCTATCATTCCTCCCATGAACAATGGTGAGGCATCCTTGCAAACCAAAGAAAAGAATTGAACTCCATCATCAATGTGAACTACTAAACACCCATCATCTTTATCTCACTTCACTCTTTTTATTTATCATTTCATATCTCAAAAATCCATTACTCATTTCTCTTTTCTTCCTCCATCTATTACACTTAATACCCCACCATTGACAATGGAATATCTAACTCATCAATGAAACACAAGGATAGTCACTTCTCACCCATGAAAGAAAATGATGACTTCACCTTCAACACCAAAGTTAAACCCATAATTATAATATATATTAATGCACACCCTCAATTTAAGATTTTTGACTTGAAAACCTCCACACACAACATCCATTTGCAAAATCAAAAGAGAAAAGGATTTGTTATCGATGTCAAGGATTAAATGGAGGCACTTGAGCAATATCTAGTATCCCACATGTATGGATCTTTGTGAGGCTAGTTTGCAAAGAGAGAAGTCTTTGCCTATGGTTGTACGGTTAGAGAAGTAGCGATTGATTTTATGCGAACCCTTAAGGTAGAAAAAAGAACCTTATCTTCAAGAAATAAAGAGAATGGAAAAAAACATGGTGGGAGAAAGGGGTTTTTGAAGGCATCAATGCTCTATCTTCTTCTTCTTCCCTTCACAAGATTCCATGGTGTGTAGCTTGAACTAACTCCAGAATCAAACGTTTTCATCAATCAACCATAGATAAGTTTTCTTCTCTTATTCTTCTAATTTTTGCTCAGGCGATGGATCATATGTCTTTAAGAGATGCCATGCTTTCCCCATCATGGATAGCATTCAAATTGAATAGAATACTTGTGTTGATGTTGCTTCTTCATCATCTTTCTTTATTTCAAATAATCTCCACTCTATCCTTGCAAAATTTCTATTTTCCTTCTTCTTCTTCTTATGATTGCCCCTCGATTTGTCGGCTCCATGGCATTTGGCTTATAACTCTATTGTTGCTCCCGCAGCTTCATCTTATCCTTCAACTTCTTCTTACGAATTATTGTGCATATATCTTTTGTGTAGAAAATTACATATCCAACTAGATTTGATCAATGGGTGGTTCATCCTCTTGTCCTTCTCCTTCTTTCATTGTAACAACCATGGCTTTCTTCGGTCCTGACAATGAAACCAAGAATGCAGCCTATTGGAGGACACTCATAAAAAAGAGGCACAACTCACCCAAAAGCACCCATGGGAGGACACATAAGAAGTGCAAAAGCCATGAAAATTGCAGCAAGAAGATACAAAGATAGGATAAATAAAGAAGTGCTTTGCCCTAGGAGGAGGAAGATGACAAGATGCAAGAAGACACACAACTCCCTCCAAGAAAGAGAAGAGCCATGCACTTCCTACAACCTCTTTTTCACATGAACCTCCAAAAGAAACCATTTCAATTTATTCATAGACTAAGATTTGCACATATTGAGAAACATGGATCCTTGAGCAAGGTCTAGCTATAGAGAACGGAAGTCAATAAAAAGAAGCATGATGATTGAGACAAGACACTAACTATTACTCAAGTGAATTGGGTTCCAAAATAGATTAGCTTGGACTCACAAACACAATCTTGAGTGGAGAGATAAGATTGAAAGTAGAAACTACAATAGCATTCATCATTTAATTCAATGTCAAGTAGATACTTTTATAATTGTAGGATGGCTCCCCTTTTCTCACTGTGCCTATGCGATTCAGGCAGCTTCTCCTATGTTATTGCATGTCCCTTGCCCTACTACTCTATACAAAGAGGCTATCTTAGGAGTGTGATTGCATGAATCTCAACACCCATCACAAGGATAAAAGACACCAAGTATATAGAGACTGTCATCATCATGAGTAGAACCTTGCTAGGTATAGACATGGAAAAAACCAACCATATAAAGCTAGATGCTGTCACAAGGCCTCACTAAGTGTGCAGAGATTGTAGTGCATTGGTTAAATAAGGATTACAAAGCTTATGATTGGAGCATTAATGCAAGTACATACAAGGCTTGAAAAAGGTCTAGTAAAATTTGGAGACAAGGATCGATAGGCCCTTGTGGTTTTCTTTCAGCGTAACATATCCTCTTTCAAATATTATGACCTTGTAAGATTTTTGTGGTTTTCTTTCACCATAACAAATCTTCTTTTCCTTGTCCTTCTTCACCTTGATGCTCTCCACTTTGCTTGCTTCTTCTTTTGCTTGCTTCTTCTTTGTCTTTTATCTTTTGGTCTTCTTCTTCATGGTCTTCTTCTCCTTTGACTACTTTCATCTTCTTCTCCACCTTCCTTGCTTTAATCTTCTGCTTCCCCTCAAGCAAAGAGATGACACACTTAGGAATTGGCATGTTGAGCAGAGTCGCTAAAAGCATCTTCAAGGTCTTCAAATAAGATCATTGATTGCACTTGGATGTAGGCAACTTCATTTCCTCCTACAAGTAGAGCAAGCAATCTTTCCATGTAGTGTAAATGAGCAACAAGAGTCATGTTACTCTTCATCTTCAAGTCAAAGAGCTTCCACATTAAGACCTTCTTTTTTATCATTGGCATGCATAGATGGTTGTTTGAGCCAACGTAGTGAGAAAGTGACGTAATTTTTGGATGCTTAATTTCATGATAATTTATTCCATATATTGACTACGAAGGTAAGTTGCATGGGACCAACTACCGAGTACTAGTTTATGAAGCACCATGTGTTGATCAAAAACAAGTTTTGGAATGCCATATTGAGTGGTAGGATATACCTGCATCTGTCAATGTCTCCAAGGCAAGTCTAATAATGCTAGTAGAGCTACATCCCCACATAAGAGCAATGTGTGTATATAGAGGAATGAATGAGGTAAGAAACTAAATAACATGTTGTAATTCCTTTGTCAACAAACCATACAAATTTTTAATGCATTTGCTAAGTAAGATTACCGAGAAGCCCTAGGATGTACTTGCTACTCAATTATCAATGAAGCAAAATTTGGTTATTTGCATAAGCAAGTGATGTCATAGCATATGCATATCTAAGTGTGACTCATGGATAGTTTCCTCAAAAAGATAAAAAATCTCAAGAGTTTTCTTGGCTAATGTGCTCTTATGTTCAATACTCCGTGAATTTAATATGCCATTGTCATATTGTGTGGCAAGATATGGCTACATTTGTAATTGTCACCAAAGGCAAGTCCAATAATGGTAGTAGGGCTACACCTCCACATAAGTCTAATGTATATCTATAGATGAACAAAAGATGTGGGAAACTAAGTACATTGTATATATACAAAGGAATAAAGGATGTGGGAAACTAAATCACATGCTATAATTCCTTTGTTAACAAACTATACCATTTTGTGATGCATTTGCTAAGATTACTAAATATCCCTAGGTTGACATCATGATGGCCATGGGACCGGATGACTTACATGCAATAATGCATACCGTGTCATGCATTGCATCCATGAGACCAAAAAATGGCTAGGGGGTGGGAAAGAGGCTTTCTATTGATTTTACTTTACACCTTATTGGAACCTAACCTCACGTAATGTACTATTAAATTAAATAAGGTGATGAAGGCTCTAGAGAGAGAGAGAGAGAGAGAGAGAGAGAGAGAGAGAGAGAGAGAGAGAGAGAGAGAGAGAGAGAGAGAGAGAGAGAGAGAGAGAGAGAGTACTCTCACTTGATGTGAGAGTTACTATTTCAGAATCAAGCATGTTCGTACTCAAGTGAGAGTTACTATCAATTGATATGAGGGTTGGTATTTCAAAATTCAAAATGGTGATAGTGAAAGTTGATAGTGTTTGTCCCCCCTCTCTATGTGTGTCTGTGACACTGTCTCGCTCTGTCTGCCTGTATTTGCCAGTCAGGATGCCAAAGGCCACTCAATCAAAATCAATATGACTCAACAAAGGAGTTTCAACATTCCGGGCCACACTAGAGTAACAGAGCAAAATATTGCAGATATCAAGAAGGGCATCAAAGAAACTCTCTCCCCCTCGAGGGAGGGGAAAGAGGCATGGCGATTCCTCCACAACAGGCAATGAGTGCCAGTCTTCCTTTGCACGTGCATATGCCATAGTTCAGGACAGTCCTCGCATGATTAATGAGCTCCTCAGGAGCTGTCTTTAACCAAGAAGCAATGGGCATGGGAATAGTAGACTCATTGAGGGCCTCCTTCAACCCACTCTATAACACAAGCATATTAAGAAACTTGCTTAGATAGGAGATTTGGCACCCAGCACATGGCAACTAGCAACCCAACGAGGAGATTCAACGAAGAGGAGCTCAAACTTTTGGAGTGGATTCTTCACCCCAAGGAGGTGAGAAGAAATTTCATCAAACCCCTGAAGCCGGTCCTTACAGAGAACCTACATCAAATCAATTTGGCAATGAACAAGGAACATATCCGCCGACTGAGAATGGAACGATGTCATCTGGAAAGAAAGGTGAAGAAACTGGAAACCAAGAAGGTGAGCTGATAATTCATGTTTTTGTTTCTTCTGCAATTCTTAAATTGTGAAACAATGAATTTGAAAAGAAAGCACTTGTAGGGTATTGTCATGGACCTCGTCCCCCAATTGAATACATGTGATCTTGGATTAGAAATAGCTGGGAGTCCATTGGTTGTAGAGTAAGTGAGATTAACTACATGCCAAACAACTTCTTCTTCTTCTTATTTGAATCCGAAGAGATGGCCCTAAATGTATTAGGGATAGGGCAATGGATAATCAAGAATGCCCCTTCAACATTGTTTAAATGGACGCCAGAATTTAACCCTAGAACAAACAAGCCGGTTAAAATCCCCATATGGGTGGAGCTCACGGATCTGCCTAGGAACTTGTGGCCATTTGTCAAAGCTCTTACAGCTCCATTAGGCAGGATTCTAGGTTAGAGACCAACCAATCTCATCACCCCTAGATGGTTTCCTCAAATACTTATTGAAATGTATCTTCCAAGCAAATCCGTGATTTTTTACTAATCACAGACTCTGAAGGTCAAGTACTAGTCAAACAACCTTTGACCTACAGGAATTTACCAATCGTGCTTTAAATGTCTGAAAGTGGGACACTACATCAAGGATTTCCCTAAATGAAACCTAAGGAACATACATCACAAGAAGGTAAAAAGGCCTTGGATGATGGCTTTCAAGCTATTAAAAAAAAGGATAAGAAGGCAAGTAATTCTATCTAGGAAGGAACCAGTGGCACTAAAAGAGTTAATAGCAATAGTAACAGATACTCTCCACTTCTATCAGAAGTCCTTGATGACACTGCAGGCCCAAAACCTGCTGAAGGGACCTCTAAGGGGGAAAATCCATCTGATGACTCAGAAGATGAAGATGAAATTGTTGAAAGTTCTCAAAGGAAGGAAACAGTTCCGAATCTGAATGATAATGCTAATGGTGTTGTAATTGAGGATCTTGATGAAAACAATGAGGATGCTGATCAATTTCAAAATCCAGAGTTTTCAATGAGCCCTCAAAAACACAACAATGATAGCAGTAAAGTGAACAAAAAGAAGGATCTCAAAAGTGGGGCAGAGTGAAAGCAACCCATTTGGGAAGAATAACCAAGGGTCCAAGAAAAATAAAAACAAAAAATAATCATCATGTCTTTAAATTCATTCAAAGTTGTCTCTCTAAATTGTAAAGGACTCACTGACCCTTCTAGATCGGACATAATTAGGAACTCGTTCAGAGATAAAAACAATTTCCTAGATTTGTTATGCCTACAAGAAATTAAAGCAGTAGGATTAACCCTCACTAATAATCTCAAGAGACTCCTTCCAAATTTTGAATGGGTGTCCACAAACCACACTCCAAAGAGTGGAGGTACAGCAGTGGGGCTCAATACAAGACTATCAAGTCTTTTTAATAGAATAACTATGGATTCTGAAAGTAGATGGATAGCTATCCACTTTAAAACGAATGAAGAATTTGCTATTGTGTCTTTGTATGCCCCATGTTCTTCCCAAGAATGAACAGTGGTATGGACTTCTCTCATGCAGTTGCAGTGTCCACTAATCCTCGTTGGTGATTTTAATATGGTTGAAGAAATTACAGACAAGTATCTGCAAAAGGGCCTGGTTATTAATGGGCAAGGGAAGGAGGCATGGCAGAGGATGGTCTCATTCCATGGACTGATTGATGTAAGTAAAAATACTAGCTTCACATGGGCCAATAATAAAAAAGGTATAGCCCTAAGAAAAGCCAGACTGGACAGGACTTATGTTTCTTCACGTTTGCTCTCAACCTTATCAAGCATAAACTGTAAGGTAAGTAAAGACTTAGTCCTTTCATATCATTATCCAGTATCTTCTTGTTTCTCTTCAAATACTGAAATATTTAGGGCTGGATGGTTCCATACGGATCCTGCCCTCTTTAAAGACCAAGGAATTATGGATCAAATAAAACAAATATGGGATTTTGCCTTCAAGAACTGCAGGTATCCAACAAAAGCCTAGGCAGAAGTTGTCCTTAAAACTGTCAAGCAAGAAAGGATTAAAAAAAGAAAACAAGAGAGAAGCTCTAAATATGTTCTTCTTAATGAATTAGAGAACCAAGTGGACCAAGGGAAGGATGAAGTTCAAAACCACATCTTGGAAATTAAAAGAAGCTTAAGGAAGCTGGAAGAGGATGAAGTTGAGGCAATCTGATTGTATCTTAGAACATGGTGGGGTGGAAAAAGTGACAAACCCACAAAAGAGATGTTCAATACATTACATTAAAAAAAAGATAGAGATATAGTCCCCATGCTTCTGAAAAAGGATGGTTTGGTTTCATCAACCAAAGAGGAGAATCTAGAGACAGCCAGAGTATTCTTTGAAGAAATCTTTTCTTCACCTAGTTAACAATCTCCAGAGGCATTGCTCGCTAGGGCCAAAATAGCAAGAATAAGACCTAAAGTAGTTCCACAATCCCTGGCAAGGATACTAGATTCTTATATTTCTGAGATAGAACTCTCAGATACCATAGATAGCCTAGCTAATGGCAAGAGTCCATGCCTAGATGGACTCCCAAATGAATTCTTCAAAGAGTACAAAAACTTTCTTTTGTCCCCTCTACTAATGGTATGGAAGGAGTCGGTAAAATTTGGTGCGCTACCTACAGATATCAATCAGGGAGTGATTAAACTGATTCATAAGAGAGATGACAAGGCTAATCTCTCCAACTGGAGACCAATAACCTGCCTTTCATCAGCTTATAAAATATTTGCAAAAGCTCTAGCAAGAAGACTCAACCCTCATCTAGATGGGGGATGGCTGAGAAAATAACATAAAGGTTTTGTAAAGGGAAGATTTATCCTAGATGCCATTATCAACCTCTGGGAGGGTTTTGAACATGCCCAAAAACAAAAAAAAAGACTTTTTATTCTTCAAAATTGATTTTGATAAGGCCTATGATTGGCTAGATTGGTGCTTTGTCTTACAGTCACTGCATGATATGTGCTTGGGGGGAAGATTTATTAAGTATGTAAGTACATTATTCGGTAATGTGAGTGCTAAAGTGGCAATCAATGGAGATCTTTATGCTCCTTTCCCCCTTTACAGGTCCATAAGACAGGGTTGTCAACTGGCCCCTCTACTATTTGCAATAGCTTCAAATGCATTGGGCTGGCTAATTGAGGAGGAGATTAAAGAGGGAAAGGAATCAAACTTCCTAACAATAGAGATATGGTGCTTAATTTGTTCGCGGATGACACAAATGGCACAATCAATAATGATCCTTCTTCCATAGAAGACTTTTGGAGATGCATACAAGAATTCTGTCAAGCATCAAGATCTATTGTTAATCCAAGTAAAACTAGTGTAAAGACACTAATTAATCCTCCTCCCTTATGGCTGATTGATGCAGGATGCAAGGAGCTGGAAGAAGGCAAAGTCTTCAGGCTTCTTGGAATTCCAATGGGCTTTGGAGTCTCATTGAAACAAAGATGGGAATGGGTGCTGAATAAAGTCAAAAAGAAGCTTGACTATCTCAATGGACTTTAGTGCTCATTTGCTGGCAGAATGGTGGTACTAAAGCATATCCTTATCCCCTCCACAATCTATTTCTTAGCTTACTAGGGACCTTCAAAAGCTAGAATCAAAAAGTTGGAGACTCCTGCAAGAAATTTTTTATGGTCAAGAAGCAGCGAA
The DNA here is from genome assembly GCF_053477565.2 of Lygodium microphyllum. Classification (NCBI taxonomy): domain Eukaryota; kingdom Viridiplantae; phylum Streptophyta; class Polypodiopsida; order Schizaeales; family Lygodiaceae; genus Lygodium; species Lygodium microphyllum. The sequence goes on from NC_141155.1 coordinate 86,241,391, forward strand.
CAATTTGAAATTCCAAAGGTAGCATGGGAAGACTGCACTTTGCCAAAGGAAATGGGAGGACTACGACTCCCAAACTTGGACAAGATTGCCAATAAGTTGGCACCAAAATGGATTCCAAGAACATTCCAATATGAAAATGAAGACTGGTCTATCCTCATCAAGGCCAACTATAGGAATTTATCTCTCTCAACCTACCCAAGATGGAGGGAGATGGATCCATTGATAGTTGCTTTTAGTCAAGATAAAGTAAAAGTAAAAGGATGTTCAGATCTAATGATCAGAAGCATCTCGACCTCATGGTTTACTTTTAAAGATCAGGTTGGCATTTCTTCAATCAACAACTTCATTCTTCCATGGAGTGCCTTTGACTCAATCTGGCTCAGCATATTCCATGGACTAGTGAAGGAGGAACAAACCCCGAGTGCATACAAAATGTTCAAGAAAGGAAGCCAACAATGGTCAAACATCTGGGATTACATCAGAGGTGATTGGAAAGATCCAAATACTCTAATGAATTAGTATAACTTGACTGAAGAAGAAATCACCCTGCTGATGCAAAGAAGAAACAAATGGGAACCCCACATATGCTGTGCAATTCAGATGAACAAAGAGTTTAATGTCAGAGGGATATGTTGGTTAAATGATAAACCAGTGCTACCTATTCAAGAGAGGAAGGACTCACCCAACAAATTGGTAAAAAAACTAAACAGGAGATGGCACATCAATTGGAATCATCACTAGTGGAACTACAGACTTGTCATGATCTGGATTCCCAGCATCCAACCAAAAAAATCCAACCTTCTGTGGTTGATTCCGTTGAAAGCTCTTTGGATAGCCTCCAGGGCCAAAAAATTAGGATTAGGCACATGCTTATGCCCTCGATGCCAAAAAGAAGAGGAAACCATTCCCCATCTTTTCTTCTCATGCCAAGATAATCGGAATGCTATTAATCTACTACAAAAAATGATAGCTCCCTTCCATCCCTCATCCCTAACATGGAAAGAAATAATACTGGGCGAAATATATGGAGTGCATCCAGTCATTTGGAATTGGTTGTGTAGTTTATTTTTGTGGCAGATTTGGGTCTCTAGAAATAAAAAGCTGTTTGAACAAGTGAATGTGGATCCAATGTACAGTTTTAAGGAAGAATTTTTGTTTCAGGTCAAGAGTCAAAGAAAGCAATTAGCCAAGGACTGCAGCAAACATCCCTCAGCCAAGAAGAAAAAGAAAGAGGACCCATATGAAGGACTTCGCATCGAGTTGAGGAAGTTCTTCATCCATGAAGAAAGGAGAAGGAAAATTGAGCGCAGAGAAACATGGTTCCTTGAAATGTTTCAAAAATCCACTATTGACATGCTTGATGTAATGGAAAAACAAGTTTGAACACGTAAAGACAAGCCAAGTTATTGTAAAGAATTAGTAGTCTACTAAGTTAGCTAAGTCTATGTGGGACTCGTGCTCAAGCCCACATTTTGTAATACTTTTACCTTTACTTTAATTTTAAATACAACTTCTCGTTTTCACAAAAAAAAAACAAAATGATAATTGTCACATGCTTAATTCTGAAATAGTAATTCTCACATCAAATAAGAGTACTATCCGAGAGTCTCTCTCTCTCTCTCTCTATATATATATACATATATATATATATATATATATACATAATGTCCCCCCCCCCCTTCTCGAGATTTCCTCCCTCTCGCTCTCTGCAATCTGCACTAGCCATAGCCAAAGAAGAAGAAGACGAAGTTTACATTCCTCTTCCTGTCTACAATCTGCCCTGCACATTCGATTAAGTCGAAGAAGAAGATTAGAAGATGAAGAAGAAGCCAAAGAAGAAGACGAATATTAGAAGCTGAAGAAGGCGAAGATTAGAAGGCAAAGAAGAAGAAGATGCCGCTAGCGGTAGGCGAGATGGAAAGACGAAGAATAGAAAACAAAAAAGAAGCCGAAGAAGAAGGAGACACAGCTAGCGAGCGCTTGCCATCTAATTTCTATCTCACCTCGGTCCTCAGCTCATACCAGTGTTGTCCTGGGCCCTGGAAGCGTGCGTGCGCAGGTGCAGTTCGCTTGATGCAGCCAATGGGAGGTGAGACAAAATAACAAAGAAGAAGATGCAGCCAGCGAGCTCTTGCCATCTTTCTGTCTCACGTCAGCTCATAATTACAATGTTGTCCTCGGAGGCAGAAAGAAGCATGCACACACAGGTGGTGTTTGCTCCACCAGCTCTTCCTTTGGTGGCATGGCTATATTCTATTAGTGTATGTAGTCCTTGAGGGCCCTCGCATCAACGCACTGAATGTCTGTCCGTAGGCCTAGCTTGGAAATCTTTCTATTCATCTGGCCTTGAATGGTGGGCGCATGCTGCACTCGATCTAGCAGCTACCTCGGTCTTGCTGTGCGTTTTTACTGTTTTTAGTAAACATGGGGTAGGCCAAGAGAGAGCTGGCCTTGAATGGTGGGCGCATGCTGCACTCGATCTAGCAGCTACCTCGGTCTTGCTGTGCGTTTTTACTGTTTTTAGTAAACATGGGTAGGCCAAGAGAGAGCTGGAAGAGGAGGAGGAGAAGGGAGAGGAGACAATAGCTTCAAAAATCTCACTCTTATCTCTCTCCCCCTCGCCCTTCTGTGCTAAGCAGGCCAGTGATGTATTTTGCCTTTCAATAGGTGACCTGTGTTGATACCTCGAGATCTTCGGCTTTAGTCTAGTGACGTGTTGGACCATAAGTCTTATTTTATTATCTTACTACTATTGTATGGTATTCTATAGGCCACAAAACATTGAGAGGATTCAAAAAGACCTAGTAACTTGTATTTGATAAAGATTCTTGAGCTGCAATGCCAAGCATGCAATTGACTTGTCACCTATGCACACACAAGAAATTTCAATCTCTTACATTGTGACTCAAAACACTTTATCATATAGTTGTGTTGCATAGAGATTTGACATGAAACACCAACTCAAAATGTGAAGAGACGGCAACAAGAGCCCTGTGTTGCATGCAATCTAAGATGTGACCTACACAATCCTAACAAAAACTATGCAACTTTTATAGTCATCATAAAATCCAATGGAAATGTGCAACCTCATTCTCAAAACACTAAGTTGGCAAGACATGGATGAATACCAAAGTCATAGAAATTTTGTTTGAAACTTGGTCAGTATGTGTTTGATGGTAATCATAACATTCAGAATCCCTATTTCAAATCTGGAGTTATTAATATTTTAAAGCTCAAAGTGCATGTTTTAAGAGAAAAATTGACGTTTCTTAGTTTCGGGTGAACAAACCATGTTCGTATATGGGATAAAATCAAATATGATTATGCATTAGAGTATGAGTTAATTTTTTAAATAAAAAATTAAAAAATACAATAGTTTATATAAAGAATATTTAAAAATACTCAAAATGGGATTTTGGGCAAAGAAAATAGGAAAAAAATAGTTTGTCAAAAAATGATAAAATTTTAAAATTATGTTTGTATAAGTATAACAAAGGTAAGACATGAGGTTTAGCCTCAATTTATCCTCATCTGTATGTCATAATGCGTATTTATCACTTTTTATATAAATAAACATACATAAAATATCCTTTTAACCTATCCATTGAATGCAAAATCTTAAACGGTAAGGGAAAGGGGATTGTGGGAGTTAAGTATCATTAGAATTATGATTCTATGCATATTCTAGCATATAGGATTTTTTCAATTTAAGTCTTAAAAGAGAAGTAGCACGGATTATTTCAGTGTTGCCTTAGCAACAAAGTAATATGCTAGAGTGAAATCATGAAAAGACTGTTTGTGCATATCCATACTGATTGATTTATAGGTTTATTTGTTTGAGCACATATGCCATTTACTTTGTATATGTATTTTCATATATGGTATCAAGAGTATTATCTCCTAGATACATAGCACTTGATTTTGAACTATTAACCCATGCTGAGTGTAAGGACCCCTTGAGCTGTAGATCTAGTCTTATCATTTCCTTGGAGATTGAGGTGGTGAGGATTATAATCTCTCCTAAAATGTTATATTGTGAAGAGTGGACTTTATGCATATATGTTATATGTTGAGACAGTGCATCTTGGGACTAAACCTTGGGGTATATGAAAGCTGTGGTGGGGTCACAACAATGAGGTTGGGGTGCTCCCTTCATTTGTGTTACGAGGTGCTAGCCACCAATATGTTTGGGTACTCCCTGTGCTTAGAGTTGGGAAGGGCATCACATTAGGCTACAATCTAGAGATGGTATCTACAAACATGTTCTTTGGATAAATCCGTTTCATAGTATCTGTACGCTCTTGGCCGTGAGGTTGTGGGGTTGTTTGGATGAGTATAGAAGGCCCAGTTAGAGCCCTACAGCTAGTGTTGGACCCATTTTTAGTCTCAACAGGTGGTGTGTTTGTTGGGAATCACTAATAAGTGGCAATTTTCGAACCTTAGCTATAAGAAACCTATTATTTCTAATCTCTGATTGAGTGCTACCTTGAAGCAATGGATGTTAAATTAGGTTGATTAAAACCTTGGTCATTAGCATGACGATTAATCCAAGTAATTTCCATAACAGGAAAGACACTTTGTCCATTCTAAATGGTTTAATGGGATCTTTGGTTAGTCATGTGTTGGCTATTTTTTCCTTTGCCGCGAAAGCGACACCATGCTCAAGTTTGGACTACTGCGGGGAAGCATCCATGGAGTTACCTTCGTGAGAGTAATAATCCATGGGAGTTACATGAAATATTAAAAAGAAAAAGTAATGCTAGGATGGTGTAGTTGTCTATGATCCTTGATAGTGATAAATTTTTAGAGGAAAAGATTGTGATGCCAATGATCGGAGTAATATACGACTATGATAGAATGATATATTCAATGCTAGTGCATGATATAGTAGGGTATTCAAGTTCTAAGATTTGTAAAGCATTGGATGATATCTATGTATGTGGAAAATCATTGTTAGATATGAAGGTTCTATTGGGACTTGTCTTTGGTTCTAGGAAAACGGTGGTAAATGAGAATAGACTTGCTAAAGTACCACCACTAGGGGATGGGGTAGATTCCATGTTGCATATCATAAGACTTTCTAAACTACTCTATGAGTTGGTAGTAAGGGATGTCGATGAAAATAGTAACCTTTCTACACCGGTAAGGTGGAAAACGGAAGAGATTAGAGGCCCTGAGATGATGGGACTATGCCAAGATGGATATGAAGATCTAGAGGACCAATCTTGATCCCAAAGAAGAGAACTAATTGTCATCCTCCTTATAGGAATCTCCTAGTGTTTTATGGGCTATCAAATGAGGATCCGATGCTGCATTTGAAAGAGTATGGACTAACTTGCTTTGTGAGTGGGTTTGATGATATACATTCAGATGCTTGTGTTCTCAAGAACCCTAAAGGGAGAGGCTAGAAAATGGTATTGGGACCTTTCAAGAGGGTTAGTCAGAACCTTTGAGGAACTATATGATAAATTCCTAGATGAGTATGGGAAGAAGGTTCCCATGACTCATGTCTTGGGACAGCTTGTGTTCTCAAGAACCCTAAAGGGAGAGGCTATAAAATTGTAGTGGGACCTTTCAAGAGGGTTAGTTAGAACCTTTGAGGAACTATATGATAAATTCCTAGATGAGTATGGGAAGAAGGTTCCCATGACTCATGTCTCGGGACAACTTATATAGATTCGAAAAGAGTCATATGCCTCCATCAAAGAGTACACAAGAGCTTTTGAGGACATTCTGAATCTTTGGCTAAGGAAAGTCGGTCAGTTACCACAAGATGTTCTTAGTGAACTCGTTGTCAATGGCTTGGAAATAAATATGCAGTTTCAAGTTAGGATGAGGAAACCTAAGTCACTGAATGAGGCAAAGGCTCAAGCAAAGGATTATCATATATATATTCAGATGTGTTGGGAGGACTATTGGAGTTTCCCCTGCACCCTTGAAATTCATAAGGATTGGCTACATGTGTTGAATGTTAGTCATGATGGAGGTGCAAATAAGAGGCATATTAGAGAGCATCCTAGCATTAACTATGACAATCCTAAGGCCTAGAAACCTTGGCATCTTAGTGCAGTCAATCCTATCTTTCGAAGCCATGAGCTAGTTGAAAATCGATGTAGACCTAATGAGGGAAGCAGAATGGTTAAGCAACCCATGAATGGTCCAAAATTGGAATAAAATTATGTGAATGAGATAACCCCCTAAAACATAGTTGATGCATGCTATCATGTGGAGGCAATCTCAACTATTGGGAATCTAGGTGATAGGAAACCTAGGGTTTATGATGGTAAATACCCATTTAGGGTTAGATCTGGTAAAATCATCTAATTTAGGAAAAGTGATAGACAGTGAACTGAGCTGATATAGATCGGTCACCACCATGATAGAATATAAAAATAGAATAAGTTGTGGCATCTAATCAAGCCATGCAATGATAAAAAGGAGATGGATTTGGATGCCCAAAATACCTAAAAGCGTAGCTAGTGTGTTAGATGAAAGGCCAAGAATTCCAAGTGGACATTACATGGTCAATCCCCAAGTGGATGAGACCAGAGGCCATAATGATACATCTAACACTATGCAGCAATCTAGGATGCATTTATGTGTTGGGCCTAGGATTGAAACCATACCTATTTTGGATTATAACTTTGATATATGCAATAATCCAAATAAGAAATGTTTTAGGGACCATAAATATGTGATTCTCTCTGTCGAAGGGGTCTCTACAGAGCTCAAACAATCGATCTATTTGAATGACAATCAAATCAAGATGGGACACATGAGCCCAATGAAATCAATCATTTAGTTAATAGTACCGAAGAAGAGATAGCCCACATTGACATTATATCAATGGGAATGCTTGAAGTAGTGGATATGCAAGAGCCCAACATTAAACTATGATGATCAAATTGCAGTAATCTAAGTTGTGAAAATAGCATGAGGCTAGCCCTCACATCTCATTAAATTTTTGGTTTATCTTGATTAATCTAGTAAGATGCAATGTACATTTCAAGAAGGCCATGTATTTGATAGATCAAAATGGCATATTTTTGTTAGGCCAAGAGGGTGGTTTATTTTATAGACCAATAGTTGATTTCATTAGGCCAAGGGTGCCATGTGCTTATTTAGTGCGGGTGCGTTTGATGGTTCTTTGTTGTAGTGTTGCACCAGACAAGTTCAAGGGAGTATTTGGAGTGAGCCTCTTACTACGCAAAAGCTTCTTGTGGCCAAGTCGAGGTGATGTCTTTCCTTTACAAGCTCTTTCCCTTTGTGCTATATATGTATATGTGTTTGTGGAAAATTTTATTCTTTTGGGGATCGAAAAGTCAAGGCATGAAGTCCTAAGGTTTGGTTCGATATATTTGGGGGAGATTTGAGTAGTTGGCTGCGTCTTATGAAGACATTGTCAAGTACTCTAAGAGCTATTTTGGGAATAGTCCTTAGTGACCTTGTCTTGCTAGCCTGCTAGGTAGCTATTTCTAGGTGCTTCCGTTAATTCTGAGACAAATAGAGAAGTTTGCCAAGTAAAAGAAAGAGATGATACCATAAATATATTTGAATAACCTAGTATATGGAGGTGTGTAAAAAGAGGTTCTAACCCTTGGAAAAAGAAATACAAGAAAGAAAATACTAAGAGTGATGTTCATTGCCTTGTGAAGGCCTGATAGGTTCCTAAGGACGAGTCATCGATACCTTGTCTTCTTGGGGAGGTGGCATCTACCCAGAAAAAATAAATAAGGATTATTAGAGTGAAAATAAAAGTGAGTGAAAGAAAAATGATTTAGTATCACCTTGCGAGAGCTTGGTAGGTTCTTGGGTATCGAGATAGAACACCTGAGGCTGATGCCCTATTATCCTTGGGTCACAATATGTTCAGCTCCCTCCTTTTTACACGCCCGAGTATCAAATCCTAAAGTATAAACAAGTAGACAAATCAAAAGAATCTAAAACTAAAAGACCAGGCTATAGGATTTCTCACCTAGTAGGAATTCCTAGTTTAGTTGTCCAAGGTCATGTAAGGAGGTTAGATCACCACTTAGGATGACCCTTTTGATGGTTATTTTTAGTTGGTTTGTGTTGGAGCATTTGGTTAGCAATTAGCTCTAGATCTTTGTTAGATTAAACTTGGCCCATCCCTTGTGAATCTTTATGCCTTGATTTTATCAAGGGGGTAGGGTGAGAGTTATGTTTGTGTTTTGTTGTGTATTCTTCTTTGAAGCAACTTGATGCTTTTTGTGGTTTTTGAATGTGCAGATCCTTTCATGGATTCAATGGGCTGAGTCACCCTATCCCATGGTTGATAATGAGAGTGGGATTTTATGACTCAAAGACTAAATTTTGTCAATATGAAGTGGAAATTGAATCTTGATGGAAGTGAAGAATGCATATTCGATCATTTTAAGTAGCCATGGAAGGCGGGATTTAAAATCATTTTTGAAGTTGGATCTTACAACGATCTCACATTTTTCATAATTTTTTCAGGTTTTGGAATGATGTGGAATAAGTTTCAAGAAGTGCAGAACTCCGAGATGGTCAGAAAAAAATTCATAAACTTCAAATCGAAGGCCAAAAATTGTGATAGCCAAAGGCCAAGCAACATAGGGGGTCCAAACGCAATGTAACAGAACTTTAAAATTAAAGAGCTATGACCTTTAGGGGCTCAAAGACCCCCCAAAATTTTTGAATGGGAGGGGGTGCTTTTTTTGTGTGGAAAAAAAAAGAAGACGCCACCTTGCTGTATGACAGTTTGATGAGAAGGGGGGTATGGAGGCAACAAACAACCACATAATCTGATGGCATCAACTCACTTCTTGATTTTTTTGTTTCATGTCATTGATTGTGGCTCTACAATTGATGGCTTGATCATGAAGATTGAATTTCATTATTTCTCTCTCCTCTTGAGGGTAATTCGTACAGGAATTCTCAAAAGAAGCTCGGGATAAAGATTGGATTTCGACTTGAAGCAGATTCATATGAGATCATGTCAACACTGAGGAGTGATGACCAACACTATTTGAAGATTAGTGGCGGGTCTGATGACTGTTTGAAAAATTCAAAATTTAAGACCCGAAACCTAAAAAATGACGGTAAGCCTTTTTTTAAAATAGAAATTTTGATTCTTTTTTATAATTCATGGTGCAAATCTTGTCCATATGTGATGAAATTTTGTTTGAAGCTTGGTTGCAATGGGTTTGAGGGGTGTGAATCATAAAATTTAGAACCCCTATTCTTAATCATGTTATTAATATTTTCCTAAAATGTGTGTTTTAAGAGAAAAATGTTTTTTTTTTTTTTTTGGGTGATCAAACCATGTTTGTATGGGATAAAATCAAATATGATAATGGATTAGAGTGTGAATTAATTTCTTGAATAAGAAAAATAAGAAAAGATAGCAGTCTATGTAAGAAAATATACCTAGTTTGCCTTTGCTGCCCCACTCACCACTATTCTATATTGGTAGACAACTTCCATGGGATCTCACTTATAGTTCTTAGTGCTTCAAATATTTTGTAGCCCTAGCACCACCCCTCCAATTTTTTGAGCTTCCAGTTCTCTCATATAATGATTGTTATATATAGGTAGCCATTGATTCATCCAACTGGTATAGCACTAAGCTCTAATTCAACTTGCATTGTCATTGATAGAAAAGGTAGAAACTAGTATCAAAGTGCTATATCCACAACCTAGTTTAGGTATATATGTCTTATATGAGAAGGTACATATGCATTTGTGTACATGTGATGTATATATGCATGTCCAGTGCAGACCTTTGTTTGTGGATGCATATGTGGTGACTTAATGGACTACTATGAGCCCCTATTTGAGAGAGAGAGAGAGAGATCTTATATACTTGACATTGAAGCAAGGTGTGTCCTTGGCTAAGGACTAGTTTTCCAATATGCATTACTAGAAGAGATGGTATACACACACAAGTCGATGGGAAGGTCCTTCACAATCAAGCTTCCCTGCAAAATCATATAATTAGTATTTTATACCAAATCATACATCGCATCGACCTTGACTCGCCTTCAACAATCTACACCCATAACACATACATCATTGCATGAGTGGGATAAGCAAACTAGTAGATCCTCTGAGCTTGCATGTATAGGATTTTGAATTGCTTTGTGCAACTGTGGCGATGTTGAGAGAGCCTCTATTTATAAGATATGAAAGGATGTTGGAGTTTAGATAATGTGCAAAGGTGGACTATTGGATTGCTTTGTTGACAAAAAACCACATTGCAAACTTTCTAGTTAGTTTAATGGTTGGTTGTTTGATCCTATAGAAATAGCCAATGTACAAATGGAACATGCTCTCAGTAGGAAAAGATTGAGAGAAGTACACTACAAGGATTTAAACCTATAGTGACGGCGCGTAGCGACGCACGCAGGTAGCGCGCGAGTTTATTTCACGTTTTTTTGTCTACTGTTTTGAGAGCGAGAGTGAGAGAGAGAGCGACCGTCGTGAGAGAGGGAGAGGAAGAATGCTTGCCGCCGCTGCCGCCGCCGTTCGCGAAGGAGAGGAGGAGCCTTCATCGTGAAGAGAAGCCGCCAAACCCTCGCCATATCTCATCGTTGAGTCTATTCTCTCCTTCTTTTGCTTGTTTAGGGTTTAATTCTCTTTCTCTTTTGCTTCTTTAGGAGAGGAAATGAGAGAGAAAGAGAGGGAGAGGGAGAGGGAGGGAGAGAAAGAGAAAGAGAGAGGGAGAGAAAGAGAAAGAGAAAGAGAAAGAGAAAGAGAAAGAGAGGGAGAGGGAGAGGGAGAGGGAGGGGGAGGAAATGAGAGAGGGAGAGAAAGAGAAAGAGAGGGAGAGAGAGAGGGAGTGGGAGTGGGAGAGGGAGGGAGAGTGCATTCTCTCTCTCCCTCTCCCTTTTTCTTTTATAATTTGTGTATATATATTGAGAGAGGGAGAGGAAATGAGAGAGAAAGAGAGGGAGAGGGAGAGGGAGAGGGAGAGGGAGAGGGAGGGGGAGGGAGGGAGAGGGAGAGGGAGGAAATGGAAGAGGGAGGGGGATGAAATGAGAGAACGAGAGAGAGGGAGAGAGAGAGAGAGAAAGAGAAAGAGAAAGAGAGGGAGAGGAAGAGGGAGGAGGGAGGAAACGAGGGAGGGAGAGAAAGAGCAAGAGAGGGAGAGGGAGAGGGATGGGGAGGAAATGAGAGAGGGAGAGGGAGCGAGAGTGCATTCTCTCTCTCCCTCTCCCTTTTGCTTTTATAATTTGTGTATATATATTGAGACAGAAAGAGAGGGAGAGGGAGAGGGAGAGGGAGAGGGAGGAAATGGGGGAGGGAGGGAGAGGGGGAGGAAGGGAGAGTGAGAAGGAGGAAATGGAAGAGGGAGGGGGATGAAATGAGAGAACAAGAGAGAGGGAGAGTGTATTCTCTCTCTTATTTATTTAAGTTTTGTATAATTTGTATATAATGTGAGAGGGAGAAGAAATGAGGGAGAGGGAGAGGGAGAAAGAGAGTGAAATTAAAGAGAGGGAGAGGGAGGAAATGGGAGAGTGAGGGGGAGGAAATGAGAGAGAAAGAGAGGAAGAGAGAGAGGGAATGAGAGAGGGAGAAGAAATGAGGGAGAGGTAGAGGAAGAGGGAGAAAGAGAGGGAAATTAAAGAGAGGGAGAGGGAGGGGGGAGGAAATGAGAGAGGGAGGGGGAGGAAGAGAGAGAATGAGAGGAGAGAGAATAAGAGATAAGATGTTAAACATAATAGGCAAATAGAGCAAGAGAGGGTATGGGTGAGGGTGAGGGCGAGAGAGGGAGAGGAAATGAGAGAGGGAGAGGAAGAGAGAAAAAAATGAGAGAGGGAGAGGAGAAAGAAAAAGAGAAAAATTTATTAAAAATAATAGAGAAAGAGAAAAAGAGAGGGTCAGGGTGAAGAAGGGACAGTAAATGAGAGATAGAGAGAAAGAGAGAAAGGTAAATGAGAGAGGGAGAGGAGAGAGAAGAAAAAATGAAAGAGAGAGCGAGAGAGGAGAGAGAAAAAGAGAGAAGGTAGCATTAAACCTAATAGGAAAACAGAGATAGAAAGAGAGGGTGAGGGCGAGAGAGGGAGAGGAAGAGAGAAAATGAAATGAGAGAGGGAGAGAAAGAGAGAAAACAAAATGAGAGAGGGAGAGGAGAGAGAAAAAATGAGAGAGAGAGAGAGAGAGAGAAGAGAGAAAAAGAGAGAAAAACCATTAAACCTAATAGGGAAAGAGAGAAAGAGAGGGTGAGGGCGAGGGAGGGAGAGGAAATAAGAGAGGGAGAGGAGAGAGGAAAAGGAAATGAGAGAGAGAGAGAGAGAGAGAGAAGAGAGAAAAAGGAATGAGAGAGGGCAAGGGAGGGAGAGGAATGAGAGAGAGAGGAGAGAGAAAAAGAGAGAGGGAGGGAGAGGAATGAGAGGGAGAGGAGAGAGAAGAAAAAATGAGTGAGAGAGAGAGGAGAGAGAAAAAGAGAGAAGGTAGCATTAAACCTAATAGGGAAAGAGAGATAGAAAGAGAGGGTGAGGGTGAGGGCGAGAGAGGGAGAGGAAGAGAGAAAATGAAATGAGAGAGGAAGAGGAAAAGAGAAAACAAATTGAGAGAGGGAGAGGAGAGAGAAAAGGAAATGAGAGAGAGAGAGAGAGAAAGAGAAATATCATTAAACCTAATAGGGAAAGAGAGAAAGAGAGGGTGAGGGCGAGGAAGGGAGAGAAAATGAGAGAGGGAGAGGAGAGAGAAAAAGGAAATGAGAGGGAGAGGAGAGAGAAAAATGAATGAGAGAGAGGAGAGAGAAAAGGAAATGAGAGAGGAGAGAGGAGAGATAAAAAGAGAAATATCATTAAACCTAATAGGGAAAGAAAGAAAGAGAGGGTGAGGGCGAGGGAGGGAGAGGAAATGAGAGAGGGAAAGGAAGAGAGAAAACGAAATATTATGTGCTAGGTACAGAATACTAGGTACTAAATACTAGTGTTCTATGATACTATATGCTAGGTCATAGAAAAAGAGAGAGATGGAAGGAGAGGATAACAATCTAAGAAAAGCAAAGAATGATAACAAAAACAAATTGTTTTTTGTAACGTAGACAAGATGGAAAATGAAGAAGGTCTTGTTGTTCAAGATCGTGAGGCGTATCTTAATCAGCGTGTCCCATGTCCTTGCTCTCAATGCAAGCTGGCAATTAGACGAAAACGCTGATTGTCTATAGAACACGTACGACGATTTGGAAAGTTTCAATCTGAGATCATTGATTAAGCGATTGCGGATTTTCAGCAAACGGTAATTTGAAGTTAATATCAATCATGCATTGTACTCGCAAGCTAATTGAATACCATATACAATAAGATTAGGTCTTGCTGGCAAATTTTCTATCCAGGGAGGTGATGTCTCGTCCCAAGGGGGAGTGCACCCTTTGAGGCCAATTAAAAGAGTACGTGGGCGTGCGATGGATGGAGTGCAGGAGCCAATCCACCACTCGCAAGGCCAATCTATACCGTCAATGCCAGAGGAGACAGGCAGCCTTCTAGACCTACCTACAATCTTGGAGCCTGAGATGGAGGCAATGATCGATGCATTAATTCCCATAGATGTCGAGACTTCTAATCCGCTTAGAGAGGAAGCATCCATACCATTATATGATGGGTGCCGAGTATCTTGGCTGAAGATACTGCTTGCACTCTTAAGTGTGCAAGCAAAATACGGGTGGAGCGATACGAGTGTGACCGAGTTGTTCAGGTACCTTGTAAATATGCTTCATTGATTTTTTTTTTCGACACTATTATTACAAATATTTGTGCTTTTTCAAGGTGTTTTATGATTTTTTCAGGTTATTGAAATATCATATATTACCACCTGCAAATACCATGCCTGAGTCTTGTGATGATGCACGACATGTTTTACGAAAGCTTGGCATGGACTACAATAACATCCATGCATGTATCAATGATTGCATACTGTTTAGAGGAGAATACGAGACTATGGAGACATGTCCAAAGTGTGGTGCTCACAGGTATCAACACGACTTGCAAGGGCAAACCATCCCTCAAAAAGTTCTCAGACACTTTTCGCTTATCCCCCGCATAAACCACATGTTTCATATGTCCGGCATGGCGAGCTTGACAACGTGGCATGCGCAGAATAGGTCCACGGATGGAGTTCAACGAATATCAGCGGATTTGCGTGTATGGAGCCACATTGACTCTACCTTCCCAGGCTTTGCCCGAGAGCCAAGGAATCTTCGGCTCAGTTTTGCAATGGATGGCATGAACCCATTCGGTCTGCGCTCAACTTCTTACAGTGTGTGGCCTATAGTCCTTGTCAACTACAATATCCATCCATGGCTTTCTACGAAGAAAGAACATCTCATCCTTAGCTTACTCGTCCCACGCCGCTACAAAGTAAAAAATATGGACATGTATCTTCGTCCATTAGTCGATGAGCTTAAGATTTTGTGGGAGGAGGGGGTCAATGTGCAAGATATGAGCAGGCACAATGGTCGACGGTTAGCCAATATTCGAGCCATTCTCATATGGACGATGCGTGACTTTTCGGGATTGGGAGAGTGCTCAAGTGAACAGGCCTCCGTTCTCGCTGGTAATATCTATATTTTATCTCGTTCAATCAAGTATTCACTAGGTCGTGGTGTTGGAACATGTCTAGTTACCTTAGATTATCATGCATGTCCATTGTGCAGGCCGCAGTTAGACTCCCAAAGGTCACGAACCATGAAGAAGATGGTATATCAAGGACACGCTGCTTTCTTGCCAAAGGATCATGAACTCAGGGAAGGTTTCCTTGGACGACCTCCAACACGTATGAACGCCGCAAGCTAGTACGAGCTGAAAATGGTCCATGCGGAATCACATCCAAATGGAATGCAACGGTTCTCAGTTTTCTATGAGTTGCCATATTGGACCCACTTATAGGTCAACCACTTGTTGGATCCCATGCATATTTTCTAGAATGTGGGCAGCTTATTATGGGACCACATCACAGGAAAGAGAGACACTATAGGGGCACGAATGGATTTGGAGGAGATAGGTAAGATGGAGGCGCTTTGGTCGCAGTCGAGTGCTGATGGTTGCGTGCAGCTTCCTCGCGCTCCTTGGGTTTTGTCCACTAAAGAAAAGCGCATTGTGAAGCAAGTAATCAAGTCTATCTGCACTCCGATGGGTATGATGCGTTCTCTCAGGTCCTCATTTTCTATCAAGGCTAAAATCCCATAACTGGCATAAGATATGTCAGTTTTGTACTACGAATGGATTGTAATTAGCGTGGACATTTTGCTATTTGGAATGTAGCCATTATTCATTATACTTTCTCATTTGTGGCAGTTTGTACTACCGATCGGGATCGCAGGATGTCTTAGTCCAGAAATATGCGGGGCCATTTACAAGTTGTTGACTTTGGTGCAATGGATCTCACAGAAGGAGATTAAGATGTCCTCTATTGAATCCGGAGGCGGGGAGCAATGGAGACGGTCTGTCTCTTTGAGAAATACCTACCCACCAGCATGCTCACGATACAAATCCACCTTCTTGTGCATCTTGTGGATGAAGTGGAGATTGTTGGACATGTCCATATGCGATGGATGTTCTTCTTGGAGCGCTTCATGAAAACCCTGAAAGGCTTTATGCGACAACAAGCTCGGCCAGAAGGTAGCATGGCCGAAGGTTGGTTAGTATCTGAGGTGCTAGTGTATATTTCACAATGGCTACCAACGGTGGAACCAGACAATGAAATGCTATGGTCGATGAAGGACGATGATAGACTGACTAGAGATGTAGTGGTTGTAAATGGGATAGAAAAAAGAATGGATGCCTCAATGGAAGAGAAGGTGAATCGCTTTTGTATGTTGCACCATGCCTCTATGGAGACGTGGCTCGCCAAGTACCAGATCGCTAGGCAAGATCGAGAGGAAGCGCGAGCTGAATTCCGATGTAGTACGCATCATCGACCTATTTGATATCCCGAAGGCATGGAGGAGATGCCGTGGTTTATGTCAACGCGATGGTTGCATGGAGCTTTGACCGCAGCATCTCGCGAAGGGACAAAGGTCTCAATGGAGAAGTGGGAATTCTCGAGGGGATGTAGTCCAAAGGTGATGAGGGGTTTAGAATCTATCGTATCTAAATTTTATATACGATATCTAATTTGAGTGTTTCAATGTACAGTACAAAATATATAGTGCAGCGTGGTCATGCGAATGGCATTTTCGCGTGGAGCATATTGACAAAATGCGCTCCACAATGGACTGTGGTATCATAGCAAGGTTCGAGCAAGAGAGCTGGTAACGAGCAACGGATCCAAACAGGGTTGTGGATGAGATGGAGTATTTTGAAAACTTGCAAAGTATTGTTACGGTGGATTGCCATAGCTTCTCCATGATACTATTCGATGTGCAGTGGTTCAAAGTGGTACTTGGAGGAGCTAGAGCAACAGTTCGACGAGGTCCATTTGGATTTCTCAAAATAGATTCCAAAAAAAAATGGACGGATTTGCACGACACCTTTGTGTTGCTGGCCCATTGTGAACAGGTGCATGGACTCATTTACTTGCTAATTGTATTATGACATGGTTTATGTCACAATGGTTTTAACTCTCTTGTACGCATTTGTGAACATGTAATCTTCTATCCAAACCCCTGACAACCTCGATGGTGGTATGTTATACCTTCAACTCCCCGAAGGGCGAGAGTATATGATCAAAGCGATGTTCCGAGCATAGATGAAGATAATATGCAAATAGAGGGGTCGATATTGCAAGGGGTGGAGGCCGGAGCCAGCATCGGCTAACAATGATGGAAATACAGGAGTCCAAGAGTTCTTTGAGAACGAGGCGGACTCATTCTTTTGTGGTGACATGTCTATCGACCTTCCAGTGTATGCGGAGTTGTGTCAGGAGATTAACATGGGACCATAGGATACTTCATACTTGGAGCATCCACTTACTCAATTCGTTGACCAATCGCTTATAAGGGTACATAAGATATGCATTTTAAGTGTGATTTTTTTTAAATGATTTATATTACTGTGCTTTGTATGATTTAAATTGATTATTCTAACATCATTTTTTGTGTGTGCAGGTGACATTTTCAGGATGAGTCGAGGAATGAGCGATGAGGAGTTACAAGACATCTTCGCACACATGTCTCCAAACCAAATCGCCAAATTTAGAGAGATGGAAGACCAGGAGCTGTCTCGGTCTTCGTCAGGGCACTCTGCTAGATCTGCTTCAGCGCGATCGGATGCTTCGACTTCGAGCAAATGATCTCGACGCTCACGACTTGGGCCAGAGGGAGGGAGTGCATTGGGATTAGGGGGATGCTGCAGAGATACAGAGGCAGTGAGCCCGCGGTCGACACAGGATACAGGTGCGACTCCTCGCTCTCGTGGTTTAGGTGGATGCTATGGAGACACGGACGCGGTGTCTCCGTCTCGTCATTCAGCTGGAGCTGCGTCACCTCCAGGATTTGTCACACCTGTGCGGACGTCTACTCTAGTTACTCCGGCTTTTGCGTAGGCTTCAGCTGGTGGCACCCCTGTGGATGCCACTCCAAGAGATATTATCCCCATCGGTACATCGGATGCACAGGGGTCTCCTAAATATGCCCAGGAACGTGGACGTAGATGGGAGAGGACCCATCTTAGGCAGACTCCTAGGGGTTATGGATATCTAGTCGATAGTAGGTCAAGAGCCATCATCATGAATGATGAGGGGAGGAGGGTGATGACTCACATGAGAGAGTTGTGCCAACAAGTTTTTCGACACAACGTCTTGGATCATTGGAAGAATATACTAGAGGGGAGTAAGGACTACATAGTAGCATCCTTGCACGAGGAGTCTCCGGTGCCTGCCAGCAGTAGATAGATTCTCTACGGGCTGGATGATGGATTGCATGCGTGCATACATGTCACAAAGACGATCCGACGCACACAAGGCAATCAAGAGTGGGGCTGCAAAGCTCGAGTGGTTAGATGCAGATGACTGGCGCTGACTAAGGGAGGAGGCTACAGATTCTCAAGGACATTGAGTCAGTAGCGCGAGGCGGCGAGGGCACGACTCGAGACCGGAGTGGTCCATCATCTTGGGAGTGGCGGCCACATGACATATTTGGAGGACTTTGTAAGTTTTTCTTTTGTTTTGCTTGTTTATTTATTTTTTAATATTCTTTGTACTGACAATGTATGTATGGAGATCTCGTGTGTGTGTGTATGGATGATGGATTGCATGCGTGCATACATGTCACAAAGACGATCCGACGCACGCAAGGCAATCAAGAGTGGGGCTGCAAAGCTCGAGTGGTTAGATGCAGATGACTGGCGCTGACTGAGGGAGGAGGCTACAGATTCTCAAGGACATTGAGTCAGTAGCGCGAGGCGGCGAGGGCACGACTCGAGACCGGAGTGGTCCATCATCTTGGGAGTGGCGGCCACATGACATATTTGGAGGACTTTGTAAGTTTTTCTTTTGTTTTGCTTGTTTATTTATTTTTTAATATTCTTTGTACTGACAATCATGTTTCTAATAGTTAGCATTTTGTTTTCTTTGCAGCACTCCATTACAAATCGCGATCCGACTGGCCTTGAGACTCGATATGCAGAGAGGCACGGTCTCACTACATTGATCGACCGATTGTATAAATGCGGCGGCCCTGTAAGTCACTCATCTTTCTTGTCTGTAGTTACCATGAGATATTTGAATGAATTATTATATGGTGGACTGATGTATTGTTTCTTTTTCTGCAGAGTCCATTTGATGCTCCTTTGCGGCAAGACGAGCTTTCGGGGGATGAGGATGCGTAGCTCGCCTTTGGATCCCTGGAGCTCACACACCTTTATTTTTGAGTCACCTGATCTATGTAGATATTTTCTATGTATTAGTGATATCCTATCATGATTGTACCAATCACTTTTTATCCGATCATGTATTTCTTTCATGTATTAGTTTTATGATTTCAGTATACATTGTTTTTGTTTGCAAGCGCATTGTACACAGTAGTGCAGAAACTATTTTGTATGGCTCTCATTTTAAAAAAAAATCCCTGTTACCATCACTATTAGCGTCGCAAATTTTACTGCTCGTGTCACTATTAGCATCGTTATACACGTCGCAAACCGTCGCTATCAGCGTCGGTATTGGCGTTGCTATCAGCGTCGCAAATGCGACGCTGATAGCAACGCCAATACCGACACTGATAGCGACGCCTATACCAACATTGATAGCAATGCCAATACTGACTGTTCTATGGCGTCGCCAATAACAATGCTTTTTGCGACGACGGGGGCAAATTTTGTTGTTTGCATTTTCGTCGCTTTAAACGTCGGTATAAGGCCTAGATCTTGTAGTGGTACTTGGTTGTTTGACTCTTACTCTCTGTCATTGAGATAATGTACATTTAGCTCACCTATCAGGCCCCAAACAAGTACTATTTATTCTCTGTGAGGTGTTCTAACTTTTGTTCTCGTATAACATGGTCTGAGAATTGAATACAATATGATCAAGCATGTTTTCTATATGGCTTTGCACTCTTCTCAATCCCTCAGGCTTGCCCTCCTTTACCACCAACTTACCCTTGTACCTTGTTGGAAGGTGTCCAAGTTCTAGCTCTAGTGAAATGGCGTCCTGGTACTACAGCCTTGCATTGCAACATTGCCTCTACCTCCAATGCAATGATATCTTAGCACTATGGTCCTGCAATATATATATATATATATATATATATATATATATATATATAGAGAGAGAGAGAGAGACCCAAGGAATTCACTATATGTATACCCTCTATATCATGTGTGTTCAAGGCCTATTTATAAATATCCTTATCTGTGAATTTTTCCTTAATAAAATATAATCATTTTCTATTCAATTTGGAAGTAACCCTTTTATATGGGGCCCTTCTATATGAAAAAACTATGTAAAAATGATATTTAAAAAATCCCTTATATTGTTGAAGCCATGTGATACATACATATATTTATGATTGACCTCCCACAAAGAGAGAGAGAGAGAGAGAGAGAGAGAGAGAGAGAGAGAGAGAGAGAGAGAGAGAGAGAGAGAGAGAGAGAGAGAGAGAGAGAGAGTCCATTACAAAAGAAAAGATAAACCTTTGTACTTCTTCCACCTCCATCTCATCACTTTCTAGTTGTTGCCTATTTACACCCTTAGTGCAACCACCCCTTGATACCTCAAGGGCAATCTCAATGGTAGCACCCTTCTACAGTATCAATGTATATTACAACATACATTAATACTGCCAATGGCAATCACCAGACTCTACTTGTGTACACACGCACACACACACACATCATAGACAATTTACTATTTAAATAGAAAGAGAGAGAGAAGAGTTCTCTCCCTCTTAAACAAAGTACATCTCTCTTTGTCTCTATATATCCAACTTCATACCCATAGCTTTTTTATTAGAATGAAGGGTCCAATAGATTGCTATCTAGCAACTTTATAACCATAGCTTTTTGTCCTAGGGTATAGGGGCCAATATAGTCTCATTGAATGGTCCCCATTATGATTTATTTCTAAGTAAGTTACTTACTTTGTTTCTTTGAAAATTACAAATAGTTTGAAACATAGGAAGATTGTTGTCTAGCGACTCTAAACCCTAGCTTTTCATCTTGGGATGTAGGAGCCAATATAGTATGATTGAATGATCCCCATTATGATTTACTTCCAAGTAAGTTACTTAGCTTCTTTCTTCTTTAGAAACAAGAAATGGTTTGAAACACCAATATTGTGTGTGTGTGTGTGTGTGTGCAACT
Source organism: Lygodium microphyllum (assembly GCF_053477565.2). Classification (NCBI taxonomy): domain Eukaryota; kingdom Viridiplantae; phylum Streptophyta; class Polypodiopsida; order Schizaeales; family Lygodiaceae; genus Lygodium; species Lygodium microphyllum. Next base: position 86,262,120 of record NC_141155.1, read on the forward strand.
TTATACATATAATTTTTTTTGGAATTATACACACATACTCTCTCTAACATAGTGGGTCTCTCTTTGTCTTTATATATCCAGCTTTATACACATCACTTTTTTCAATTGGAATAAAGGTTTCAATAGATTGTTATCTAGCAACTTTATACCCATAGGATTTTTCCCTAAGGTATCAGGGTGAATGTAGTGCAATTGAATTGTCCCCATTATGATTTATTTTCAAGTAAGTTACCTTCTCTCTTTAAAAATGACAAATGTAATGTAGTTTAGGGGAGCTCTCTCTCTCTCTCTCTCTCATAGATAATTTAATATTTGAAGAGTGTGATATATTTATTTAAAACACACACACACACACACGAGATCTCCATACATACATTGTGTGTGTGTGTGTGGGTGTGGGTGTGGGTGTGGGTGTGTGTGCGTGTGCGTGTGCGTGTGCGTGTGCGTGTGCGTGTGCGTGTGCATGTGCGTGTGCGTGTGCGTGTGTGTGTGTGTGTACATATATGATAGCTTTCTTGATTGGAATAACAGGTCCAATAGATTGTGAGCTAGTGACTCTATACTTGTAGCTTTCCTTCCTAGGGTATGGGGGCCAATAGAGTGTCATTGAATGGTCCCCATTATGGTTTATATCCAAGTAAGCTACTTTACTTATTCTTTCATTAAAAAATGACACCGTGCATAGAGGAGTAGAGATTCCAAACCTCTGTAGCCAACTTTATACCCTTAGCTTTTTTTATTGGAATAAGATACCAATAGAGTATTACATATAAGCGACTCTATACACATGGCTTTGCCTTCTAGGGTAGAGGGGCCAATAGAGTGTCACTGAATTTCCAAGTAAGTTACTTGCTGTCTTTCTTTATTTAGAAAGGACACTATGTATCGAGGAGAGAAAAGATTCCAAACCTCTATAGCCAACTTTATACCCATAACTTTTTTAAAATTGGAATAAAGGGGCCAATAGAGTGTTACCTAATGACTCTCTATACCCATAGCTTTGCTTTCTAGGGTATAGGGGTCAAAATAATGCCGTTGGATGGTCCCCCATTATGATTTTTTGAAGATCTTAGATTACTTTTAGGATGCAAAGCAAAGAGTCTATAATCCCTATCTTTTGAAGTGAAGATCTTCAAATGTCACATGTTTATTGAGTGTATAATGTGTACATAAGGATGTTTTTATAGAAGGTAGTACATAGAGATATAAGAAATATAAATCCTTAGGTTTTTATATCCCATGTGCATACATGCTAGAGAAAATCATAGGTTTTATTAAAGAAAAGTCGATCCTTAAAGCCCTGGACTACCTTGCTTTTTCTTGATTTAAAGTTTAGGAATTGCACATGTTTTTATTGGTTAACTTGAAGAGCTTTGAGATTTCTCTATTAGAAATCTTATATTTCCTTGAAAGTTTCATACATTGGTGAAGTATAGCAAAGAAATGTAAGATATTCCAAACATAGTATTTTTGACTCAATTCCATAAAATGAATCTAATTAAATTGAGAAAACATCCATGACATCATCTCTTTGACACTTGCTTGCTTGGTGCTATTTTCATGGGCATGGGTGTAATAGGACAAAGGTGAATGACATTTTGTGTGAGACAAAGCTCACACAAAGTAAAGTATGATAAGTCTCAAGAGATTTGGATGGTGAAGTAAAGATACTTTTGCAATTCTTTGTGAGACAAGAAGCTTAATGAATCGGATGGTGAATGATATGTGGACAATGTTTTGGGAGCATGGAGATGACCATGGGCCTATGATTTATCAAAGGGATTGTCGCAATTCCTACAATTGTGAATGAGTATTAGTAGGTTTTATACCTAATTGCAACAATTGAATCATCACATCAACAATCACAATTGAGGAGAGACACTTGCTCTACATATAACTTATAAATTTCTTTTATCTCGTACATTTCGAAGTGCTTTGATCAATGCCTTTTGCGATATTATATGCTTCCTTTTTGTGAATTTACATTTAATGTGCTAAGCAAGCATGCAACGTTTTTTATGTAGCAAAATTAAACTTAGCTAAATGTATAAATCACATGCATTGTGATGTCTTTCTTTCTTGAAGTTTAATTTATAGAAAGAATTATTACCTCTTATAATTTGTGAAAAAAAGATTATTAATTTTTGTAATGAACCAACATGGGCAAAGATTGTCCGACTTCGATGAGTTGCTAGAACCTCATCAACCAAATGCTCAACTACATGCTAATCCCCTTTTACAAGATGATTATGCATATAGTATACCATGGCAACATAGAGATTTTGTTTCAATGGAGGCAATGTTGTATGATAGAGAGAGAAGTATAGATAGTGCAAATATGGATGCCATGGATGCAAACTTTGGGGATATTTCCTTTTTGGTTGGTCGAGGTGGATTTGGAAAGACACCTTGTAAGTCTTTGGTTGTAAAGTTGCACAATGATCATCATATAACATTTCGCAACAACATCATTTGGCATTGTTGCCTTGCTTCTACAAGGTGGTCGGATAGCTCACTCAAAGTTTAAATTGTCATTAGAACTAGGTAATTAATCCACTTGTAATATTCTTGCATTGTTGAGAAAGTTGAGTCTTATATTGATAGATAATGAGTTCATTAGCTAGATTCAAGGGATAGGGATGGAGTAGATATAATAGAAAATTGTGATAAGTTATGTATTCCACCTTGCTTGGTATTAAAAATACACTATCAAAACCTTGGTTAATAGAGTCTATAATGAAACGTCCATTGTGAGTGAATTTGGAGCATATTTTAGTGAGCATGCTATACTTGCATCATGGAATACAAAGGTGACTACTTTGAATTATCATGTATTACAATCGATGCTAGGAGAGGTTAGGCAGTGCTAGCAGATGGATTTCTTCCTCATTTATTATTGCTAAAGATGAATGCACCTATTGTTCTCCTTAGAAACTTAAATCTAGGAAAAGGTTTGTGTAATGGCACATGATATGTAAGAATTTCAATAGAAAAGTGATGGATGTTGAGATACTAATATGAACAAATGTAGGGAAATGAGTTTTTATTTCTAGAATCCTTTTATTCCTAAAAGCTCACAATCATCTTTACTATTAGTCAAGGGGAGGTGGGGGCGAGTGCCACATGGCAACCCCCAACCTCCCCACAAAGAAACGCGGGGGCGGGTGCCACGCGTCCAGCACCCGCCCTCGCTGCAAAAATCGCGCCCACCCCGGCGCGTCTAGGCGTGGAGCGCCTAGTTTATTATGAAGCAGAGGCAATTTTCTATTTGATTGACATTTGCTATGATGATCAACAAGTCGCAAGCCCTGACTTTGCTCGTTGTTGGTCTTTAATTAAAATCACCAATATTTAACATGGACACTTATATGTTACATTTTCAAGGGTGAAATCCTCATGTGGTGTGAAACTATTGCTAGATGAAAATGAAGAGGATATAAACGTTACAACAAACATTATATACAAGGATGTACTTCAGAAGGTACAATGACATATATTGCTTTTTTACAAAGATGCTTTTGTTGAAATTTAATGATCTCATAGGATAACTACCCTAGCACACATATGAAATGGTTTCTATAATATATTTGATTGTCACAATGGATTGTTTTCCATGTTTAAGTATTTGCAAATGCCTACTCTAAGATGGGGCTAATATCTAGCTTTCATATATCAAAAGGAACTACAACACACCTTATGTGCAATAACAACCCATGATATTATAAGTGGAATAATTGCATGAGTGATTGAGTGTTTGTACTTTGATCCTAATACAAAGATCATGCTTCTAGTTTTTATTGAGGTTATATATTGTGGGTATACTCAACATTTTTGAGTGTACATAGGTGAGGTTGACCAGAATAAGAGGTTTCAACAATGTCACATCGATATGATACCAAGGGGATGTTCCAAGTACAAATTTAAGGACCCTAGGTTGCTTTGTGAGGTTACATCAAGCTCTAACAATTTCTATCAAGTGATTCATGGATGTGAGGCTAGGTATTATCATTTTAGAATGAATTGAATTTTATTAATTGTTATATATAAATGTGCCTATATTTATATTGTGGCTTCTACAATTATAGGTGCAAGAAAGAGAGAAAAGACTACTAGGTCCCCCATGCCATCACCAAGACAAATATTAGCATCTATACTATTAGTTAATGAGAGGTGGGGGGCGGGTGCCACGTGGCAGCCCCCACCTCCCCCACAAGAAAAAAAGAGAACAGGGGGGCGGGTGCCACATGTCTAGCACCCGCCCCCGCCCGCAAAAATCGCGCCCGCCCCGGCACAGTCTAGGAGCGGAGCGCCTAGTCTACAATTATAGGTGCAAGAAAGAGAGAAAAGACTACTAGGTCCCCCATGCCATCACCAAGATAAATATTAGCATCAGGCCTTGCTTCACCTATCTGTGTAATTTTCCCAATGATTTATCAAAGAAAAGAAAACTCCATTTTTGTTAGACCTCTTGGAGAATTTTTTTTTTTTGTGGACATCATAGCCTTTTTTGTAATACTTGGCTACAACAATTGAATAGGCATATATAAAAAGTAGTGTCTTATATCTAACTTTGTGGTTTGCTATGTGAGGTTTATAATTGACATTACAATGCCTTATACCCAACTTTATGGTACAAAGTTTTTAGCATAATATGTAGGACAAACTATGGTGTTGGGCTTTACTTTAGTTGTGTATGTTATATTTGAATATGAAAATGATTCCTCGAAAAAAAAAAAGAGAACACTCCATTTTGGTTAGGTCACTTGGAGAAAGTCTTATTTTTTATTGATGTTGGGAGTCTTTTTGTAACGCTTAGATACACTTAGACTTTATGGTGTATTTTATATGTCTTTTCATGGTCTATTGCAACATGGCAATGTTATTTCTAATTGTAGTACACTCAAGGATCATATATAGAGTCACTTCTAGATATCACATAAAGCAAGCATGCGATTTCTTACACTCAAGGATACAAATAAAGAATATGTGTACATGTTATAGTTGTGTGTGTATATATGGATACAAGTTTACAAGTTTGATACATAAAAAGAAATTACATATATACATGAACCTCTGTACAAGAAAATGAAAATATAATGTGTGAGGAGGAAGGGAAAGCATATTGGAGGGCAACTTTGCTTCCATCAGGAAGTTGCTTTGTGAAGTTGTTGTGTTGAGAGCAAAGACCACTGTGTGTGTGTGTGTATGAAAAATAGATATATTTTGTCCACTCTTGTCTGTGAAGTGGTTGGCATCTACTACTATTATACCACTTCACATCTACTACTATTATAATTCATGAATCTATCAAACCAAAAAGCGAACCTACATGGCAAATTGTGTGTGTGTGTGTGTATGAAAAATAGATATATATTGTTCACGCTCGTCTCTAAACTGATTGGCATCTACTACTAGTATAATTCACGAATCTACCTAACCAAAAACCGAACCTACATGGCAAATTGTGTGTGTGTGTGTGTGTGTGAAAAATAGAGATATATTTTGTTCGCGCTCGTCTCTAAACTGATTGGCATGTACTACTACTATAATTCACGAATCTACCTAACCAAAAACCGAACCTATATGGCAAACACATAGTGCAATCCAAGCCTAGAAGAATATGGCAGCTACCCCCCCCCCCCCCCCCCTTTCTCTTCTCTCTCCGTTTCTCCTCTCCAACTGGAGCTTTCACATGGATGAATCTGTAGAGCAGACTTCACAAATAGGGCAAGGGTACAAGAGGCACACATAGGGCGGGGATACGGTAGGCGGTACGCAGGATGGGGTCCATTGGGGATACAACAAGCAGTGCGCATGCCCCCCCCCACCAACCCCCCCTCGCTCTCTCTCTCATATGCATTGTGAATACAGTGGAGTCTATGGCCCTCCCATTGTTGCAAGACCTTACAGCTGCAACAGAATCCCTTGCCTTCCATAGGGAGAATGCCCTACTCCACCATGTCACGTAGGTGTGGGAGGTGATCGAGGAGTAGTCGTAAGAGGAATCCTAGCCATGGCATTGCACTGTCATGTGAATGATTATTTATCAGGCCGTCGAGACCCCGATCTCGATCTGTGACCCGCTTATCTTCGGGAGTCAGCAAGCCGCCGTTTAAGACCTCCACGCATAGCATTAACGCGTGCAGGTGTTCTTGCTGGCACTTGCCCGAAATGGCGAAGCGGCACGTGGGGTAGGCGAAGCTCACCAGCACCCACTCCTACACATCCTCGTCTTGCACCACCAGCTTCTCAGCCAAGCGCAGGAGTCCCTTCTCTATTCAATCGCTAAGTTACCCCACTATAAGGGGCCCTTCTATATGAAAAAATAGTATTTTAAAAATCTTTTATGTTAAACTCACGTGATACAAACATATATTTATGATTAACTTCCTCACGGTGTCGAATCTACGTGATACATACATATATTTATGACTCACCTTCTCGAGGGCGTTGACATTATCACATTCCAAAACTCATTGTGTCAACTCGAAAATGGACATGTCCTGTTGACCTTCTAATGTAAGCCAATAAATTTGGTACCTCTATGTGGTAAATGTGAGGGACCTATAAATCAATGCCCACCTTATAGCATATAGCATTTAAGGATTCCCTATAAGTAATACTTTATTAAATATGCATGCATACTTTTGTACAATGTGGTGTTGCATTAAAAGAGGTAAAATATGTACAACATCCAAGGATGCATCAGGTCTTAAAGTATTCCTTACTTGAAAAAAACACCACACATTAGTTTAGGTAAACATACACTTTGTCAAATCTACCCTTTGTTCATTTCAATGTGCACTTTAACACACATAACATGAGAGAGAGAGAGAGAGAGAGAGAGAGAGAGAGAGAGAGAGAGAGTGTGTGTGTGTGTGTGTATGCACGTGCACGCACGCGTGCATGTGTATGTATGTGTGTGCGTGTGCGCAATGGGTTAGGATCTAAGAGTAAGAGCTTGATTTTGCCATATTGCACTTGAAGGTATGCATAAATAGATTTTGTTGTCTCCACTAATATAATATTGTAAAACTTTTAGCAACACAATTGTAGAAATACGGTATCACTATTATCATACATTTTTTCTCCTTGTGAGCTTGAGATGACAATACTTCTATTTTTTCTCCTAAACAGTTGACTGAGTTGCATAGGATTCAAGATATGAGAGATCCATTGACCATAGGTGTACTCAAATATTAACTTGCTATGGCTCCAAGTTATGATGATGTAAAGCATGTAAACAAAAAAAAATAGAATGGTTTTTGAGCATGAGAACAAGTCAACCATGTCATAACTTGCATAGAGCAAGGTGAAGAGTTAGCTTGCATGTTAGTATGACTTGGCATCATATTAAACCCTTATTTTGTTTATTTTGTATGGCATTTCTTATGATTATTTAAGATGTTGATTCATTGAGATTGACAATTTCAGCCACATAAGGTTAATTTGTCATGTGTAAGTGGATATATCATTGTATGTGCTATAATAGCATACTTTGACAAGGGTGATATGATTGCAAGGGATTATATAAAAGTATATAAAGGATAAAAATATATGTGGTCTCTAAAATAAACATGAATTATTTAAACCCACTATATTTCCAATGCCTTCAACCATCACAATTTAAATAATAATGTTTGTTACATTTGTACATCTATAGATGGCTTTGATGTATTAAGACATATTTGGCATTTACACAATTCAAATTTTTGAATCCTAAGTAGAGCTTAATTAGGCATTGCGTGCATGTGTGTGTGTTCTCGGTATGGTTTGACTTTACAAATAAGATAGATAGATCTTGCATTTATAAATATAAGAGGATAGACAATTTGAGATGGCTTGAGAGAGAGAGAGAGAGAGAGGGAATGTGGATACACATGCACATTCAAATCTCAAAGGGGTATGCTTTGCAAATATCAAGGTTTTGCACATCATTACATGCATGAGCAAAGGGGTGTGCTTTACAATTCGCATGATTGTGTGGGATTGCACAATTTGTTGCACACAAAGTGCACCATATATACTATTTCAAGCTGTTTTGCTAGAAAAAAATCTAAAAAGAGTGAGACATAGCCTTGCAAGCTTTGCAATGATGCCAAGCATGGCTACTAGGCTTCACTACAAATTCAAATGATGCCATGTGTCAAGTGCACGAAACAAAGGGAAGAAATCCTAGGGTTGCTTCCCTTCGCTGAACAAAAATCTAAAAAGAATGAGGCATAGCCTTGCAAGCTTTGCAATGATGGCAAGCACGACTACTAGGCTTCGCTAATAATCCAAATGATGCCATGTGTCAAATGCACAAAGCGAAGGGGAGAAATTTTCGGGCTGCTTCCCTTCGCGCATTTTGAGTGAGGCATAGCCTTGCAAGCTTTGCAATGATGGCAAGCAGAGCTACTAGGCTTCGATAGTAATCCAAACGATGCCATGTGTCGAGTGCACAAAGCGAAGGGAAGAAATCCTCGGGTTGCTTCCCTTCACGCAAAAAAATGCGAAGAGACGCAACCCTTCACTGTAAAAAAATCAAAAAAGAGTGAGACATAGCCTTGCAAACTTTGCAATGATGCCAAGCACGACTACTAGGCTTCACTAGTAATCCAAATGATGCCATGTGTCGAGTGCACAAAGCGACAGGAAACAAATCCTCGGGTTGCTTCCCTTCACACAAAAAAATGCGAAGAGACGCAACCCTTCGCTGAATTTTTTTAAAAAAAGAATGAGGCATAACCTTGCAATGATGCGAAGCATGACTACTAGGCTTCGCTAGTAATCCAAATGATGCCATGTGTCGAGTGCACATAGTGAAGGGAAGAAATCCTCGGGTTGCTTCCCTTCGCGCATAAAAATGCGAAGAGACCGAAGTCTAGCCTCGTGAGCTTCACAATAACACCAACCGCGTGAACTGCGGTTAGTTAGCCTAGCCAGTACAAATTCACGATACGAACGTTTTCAGCCCGATAGTGATATACAACGCCATTGATCTATCTACCTTGAGCTTACGTGATTCTACATGACGGGATCGTGAAGACGGGCCCTCTCCGAAGGGCGTTCGATCAGAACCTCGACATGTTCTGAGCCTGCGGCAGGTTCCAATGCACCACGGCACTTAGCATGCCTACAGGGAGGACCTGCATTGTCTGTTTTCCATCTGTCTGTAAACGCACAATATGCCATGGCTCGTCTCCTTCTGCTTGATATTCTGGAGATGACTACGCAGCTAACTTGAAGGACAATGTTCTCCATGAGGTAACATCTCATTTTCTGTCAAGAGACTGCATCTTTCTTTTGTGGGTTTTTGCCAGCACTGTTAGAACAGTAAAACCTTTCATGTATTTCCTGGAACACACCTATCCATACAATACTAGACCAACTTAGGGGCAGAACACTGGCCTTTTCCATTACAACTAGTTAGGTGAGACAACCAAGAACTTTTGTTGCTAATGCATCCTGCTCAAGAGTTTATTAGATCGAATGGCTAAAATTGCCACACCAGTTACCCTTATATCACGTACAGAAACGGACTCAGGATTTACTTCAAGTTTTGCGGCAAACCTATTTATACCTCTTGGAGTTCTGATTTAGGTCTTTTAAAGAAAAACGGATAGGGTTGTTTGCTGCAGAAAAATCCTGTAGTATAATATCAGCACTGGACTATCAAAATTGTTTAGAACATTTTCCCAAGATTTAGAGATATGATCACACTACATTTGCCATCATGTATAGTTTGTTAGATCATAACTACAATGAACCGAGGTGTGTGAGTTTGGTGAGAGAATAAATTCCTCTTTCACCTGTGAGGCTATCAATCTATCGTTGACACAGACTGCATATATTCAGTGGTTTGCATTGCGAGGCATGTGGATGGATGGAGGCCTGGACAAGTATTACATATGCACACGAAAAGAGGATGATGCATCTTGACAGACTGGTGCTCTTTTAGCTCTACAACTGACACTCACAGATTCTCATGTCATTCAAGCTGATGCATCATATGTGTCATTTAGTTTTGATAGACCATTTGACCATGTGGTGCCAAATTGTCTGTCATAAGCAGGAGCTTGACATCTAGGTGTCAGAAGTCAGCTTCACTCAAAGTAGCTTGCTTGACATGGAGATGTTGTTTGCTGATGAACCTGTTTCATCAATCAGATCGTAAGATACAAGGAAACGCATCCAATATATAAAATCAATGACATTTTAGTTCTTCTTTTCTAAGAGGGAGTTTCAACATAGACATGTATCGATGAACTCTTGCTAGACATTGCTAGCTTGTTAGCATCATACTATTTCCTAATGTGATGAAACGTGGTTTGTCATTCTTACCCTGGGGAGAAGCAATGCTTTTAAGAGCTTGTTCGAGATATTTATAAGCAATTGCTGCATGCATTTTCGCACCAAGAGGCAAGACTTCTTCATCTACAAAGAACAATGGTGAATGTACAGAATGAACAGATCCACAAGAATCATTCCTCATGCCGATGAAGTAAAACCCCCCAGGAATGACATTTGTGTAGTAAGCAAAGTCCTCCGATCCCATGCTAGGTGTTACTTTGATCACATTCTGTTCACCTACCACCTCAACTGCTACGGTGTGAATGTGCTCATACATGCTCAATGCATTAACTGTTGGAGGGTAGAATGGATGATCATTCTCCATGAAATCTGTAACAGCATGACATCTATGAACTTCTGCTTGCTTTGTTATGATCTGAAATAGGCAATAATGCAACAAAGTGTGAAAGATCCTAAAACGAGTGTATTAGGAACAGTATGGATTTGTAAAGGATAGAAGTTAGTACCTGTTCTATTCTCTGCTTCAACATTTGAAGGTTTTGTTTTGTAAGTGCTCGAAATGTACCAAGGAGTACAACAGAATCAGGGATGACATTGTATGCTTTGCCTCCATCAATGGTGGTCACAGTGACAACCTTCAAACCACAGCATGATAAACACACATAAGACTTAATCATTCACCACCAGACAGTTCTAAGTTTAGCAGAATACAATCCTAGTGCATTAACTAGTAGCTGCCCTTGAGGTAGATAGGGATCATGGAGAAAGAGAGGTCCAAATATGACTTTTTACAGTTCAAGATAGGTATAAACAAGAGCTTAGATGTAGAAGTATTTTGGTAATGATCAAAGAGAGTTTTTGTAGCTTGATCATCGGAGGAGGTGGTGAAGCTTCTATAAATGGTGTGTTAGGACAAATTTCAAAATATACACCGGAGATGACTTGAATGTGTGGACACAGCATATGTGAACTCAATTTTAAGCAATGCCTGAATCAGAACTTCTGTGTGTTTGCCAGAGAAAAAGATCTCAGGCCATCATCTCTGATGCTTGTTTACTGAAGACTGATATTGGAGCATGGAAGCTTTTAGGTTTATTGGTGCAATCTATACATCTCATGGAGAAGCATAGGAGTGAGCTCTATTTCCTTGAGGCTTGAAGGGTGTGGACAGTGCCGTTTTGTCAAGTGGTAATTGGAAGGTGTATGGCTTTGCACGCACTGGAAAGGGGCCAAACTTTTTGCGAATCCTCCAGGTGCTGGAGTCTTGGAAGTCTGTGTATAGCATATCCTTTTTAAAAGGTTTTGTGGAATCCTAATTTCTTGGCTTCAGGATATGGTTGCTTTACATAAAAGCATGGAATTTCTCTTTTCTGTACTTTGAAAGATCCGACCCTCTTCATACTAGACAGGTGCCTGGGCATACAAAGGATATTGTTAGATAGAGCAGTCTTTTACTACACCTGAGATTCTAATGGGTTGGACTCCCTTGATACCACATGTTGCAAGCTTAATACAATTGAAGATGCTGCAACAATGGGATCCACCGAATGTTGTGGTAAGGCTGCGTGCCCTCCTTTTCCTGTTATGACTGCTTTGAAAAATCCACAGCCTGCTAATATTGGGCCGGGCCTTGTACCGATCATTCCGGTGGGGTGCATGTGTGTGACATGCAATGTGAATATGGCTTCTGCTTGACCTAAAGCTCCTTCTTCTAACATACGCTTTGCTCCAGCTCCACACTCTTCAGCTGGCTGGAAGATTAAGAGAACTGTACCCTGCTCAAAGATTATGTCAAGCATGTGTACAGAGCGTACCAAATATCAAGAAAATGCAGATAAACCAGCAAGATTGAAATCATTGTATGCACAGGTTTGGGTCCAACTAGGAAGAAGGGAATTGATTACCTGCAGATTATGGAGATGGTGCTGCAGCAGATAAGCAGCACCGAGAAGCATGCTCACATGTGTGTCGTGCCCGCATGCATGCATTTTTCCTGGTATCTTACTTTTGTGCTTCCATTCGACTGCTTCCTATTTACACAGAGATTGAAAGTTGAGTAATCTGAATACGGACTCTAGCTATCGACACTTACGATCTGCAAGAGCAAGATGGGGATTTTCTTCTTATATTTCACTTATGAGGTTGATATGTTTTTCTTATCACTGTCCTTTTTCATATTCTTATAATATAGGGTGTTCGGAGTGAGCAACCTGAATTGGAAGAGCATCCATATCAGCTCTAAGCGCTACAAAGGGCGGCCTTCCTGTTCCAATTGTTGCGACTATTCCTGTCCTAGCCACTGGCCACCTGTATTGAATGTTGAGCTTATCTAATTCAGCCCTAATCAAGGCGCTGGTTTGAAATTCTTCGTATGCCAATTCTGGGTTTTCATGTATTTGTCTTCTCACACTCCTCAACCAGTCGCTGAAGTGGGGCTCTGTTGCCATGCTTAGTATGCTTGTCATGGAGCTCGTCCATTTTGGCTCCTGAGCTGACCTAAGGCTATCAATGGAGGAGGCAAAGTCAGTGGTAGAGCGTTCAAACCCGTCAATGGTATATAAGGTTGAGGTGAGGGGAAGCAGGGCAAGACAAATGTATAGAAATACTATAATCTCCATTCTCGTGAGGCAGGGGCAGCTAGATATGCACAATCTCTCAGAACTTTCAATACAACCATGTGGTAATTGTTGGTACTGAGAGGGAGAGATTGGCGTCTTGGACTGCTGCTTTATAGCGGTGCTAGCCCCTGGAGAAATCCACAGGGGATCTGCGTCACCTGCCGAAAGCCTAAGAATTTTGAGGGGATCGTTGGTCCACTGAAATGAAAAACGTGCGCGAGAGGAAAAGCCGTAGGTTAAGGCGGAGAATAAGGTGAAAATCGTTGTAAGTCCTGGCTACTTAAGGGGGAGGCGGCTTCCCTATAGGGCGGGAGGCAGAGAGAGAGAGAGAACCCTCAGCCCTTATATAGCGATCACTATTGAGTCGAGTCACAGCAGGTGATACTTTACTGCGGGAATTTGACGTAGAGAGAACGGCTAGAAGCCTAGAACTGCACTTGTAGGGGTTGATCTTTTCCTGTCCTCGAGTGGAAAGGGTGAGTGCAAAACTTTTAGTTTAATTTCCCCGTAAAACTTTACTGGGCCTAGAAAAATTGTCCCTGCTTATTGGTTCCTGGTCCCTTTTCAATTACATTCCAAGCTTTTACCCAGCTGCCCTTTGGTGCAAGGGCAGGGAGGCAGACCACTTGGCGGGGTTCAAGGAAAGAAAGTGACTGGTCAGTGCAGGAGGATTCCCTTACTAAGTAGTAAGGTGCTTACTACTGGTCACATGCAGCACTCTATTGGAAGGCTGGTTGCAGTTGACTACTCTTAAGGATCCTACTCCTGGTCTCTCTCTCTTTTTTTGAGGGGTGGTGCATGGGGAGAGAGAGAGAGAGAGAGAGAGAGAGAGAGAGAGCAATTGTTGTGCAATGTTCTATTGTCCACTCAATATACATAGCACTGAGTAGGAAGGTATGCTTGTAGTTGACAACTCCAAAGGATCCGGTCTTGGTTTGAGTGTGTGTGTTGGAAAGAGAGGAAGGTGTGCTTGTAGTTGACAACTCCAAAGGTTCTAGTCTTGGAGTGAGATTGTGTGTGTTGGAAAGAGAGAGAGAGAGAGGGCAATTATTAGGCAATGTTTTATCTTCCACTCCAACATACTAAAATTTTCATCACATCTCTGAATATAAATTTGGGTCAATATGGGTGATCATGTATATATTCCATTGTGCATGCACAAGAAGTTTTAGACAAATTTCCACTATAATTTCCAAATTATGACTACATACCCTAGCTAGGTACTGTTGGGGATAGGGGGTTGCCGGCGGCCCGAAGTGGGGTGCCACCAACCGCACCTAGCATTGTATGTGGTGCCTCTTGAGCAGAAGTTCAGGCCAGTTACACACTTGGAAAATGTTTTTGTCTGCCTCAAAAGTGTCCTTGCATTTGTTTACACACTAGATGCCAACTATTTTAGCGAGTTTGAAGTGGTTGGTCCACTAGATAGAGCTCATAATTTCATGGGGATTGGTTACAAGTTCAATGCCTGCAAGTCAACCTGCGCTTTTATTTGCCGGCGGCCCGGAGTGGGGTGTCGCCAACCGCACCTAGCATTGTATGTGGTGCCTCTTGAGCAGAAGTTCAGGCCAGTTACATACCTGGAAAATGTTCTTGTTTGCCTCAAAAGTGTCCTTGCATTTGTTTACACACTAGACGCCAACTATTTTAGCGAGTTTGAAGTGGTTGGTCCAGTAGATAGAGCTCATAACTTTATGGGGATTGGTTACAAGTTCAATGCCTGCAAGTCAACCTGCGCTTTTATTTGCCGGCGGCCCGGAGTGGGGTGCCGCCAACCGCACCTAGCATTGTATGTGGTGCCTCTTGAGCAGAAGTTCAGGCCAGTTACATACCTGGAAAATGTTCTTGTTTGCCTCAAAAGTGTCCTTGCATTTGTTTACACACTAGACGCCAACTATTTTAGCGAGTTTGAAGTGGTTGGTCCAGTAGATAGAGCTCATAACTTTATGGGGATTGGTTACAAGTTCAATGCCTGCAAGTCAACCTGCGCTTTTATTTGCCGGCGGCCCGGAGTGGGGTGCCGCCAACCGCACCTAGCATTGTATGTGGTGCCTCTTGAGCAGAAGTTCAGGCCAGTTACACACCTGGAAAATGTTCTTGTCTGCCTCAAAAGTGTCCTTGCATTTGTTTACACACTAGACGCCAACTATTTTAGCGAGTTTGAAGTGGTTGGTCCACTAGATAGAGCTCATAACTTTATGGGGATTGGTTACAAGTTCAATGTCTGCAAGTCAACCTGCGCTTTTATTAATGAAGGCCATTGACTTTTTTCACTTGGGTGTGTGCTTCACCCTCGGGTGAGGAAGATTGCTCGCTTATATCTATTCGTTGTGCGGGTTTTGCGGATCCAATCTTTTACTAACAAATAGGTTGAACGCCCCTTCATTTCATGGGCTGAAATGGGTGTCCAGGCTGGTGTGTAATGGGCCTTATAATGTTGCACACTAGGAAAAAACAAGGAAAAAGAGCCCCTTTCCCCAAAACTTAATTGTGATTCAAAATTCAAATTTAACAACATAAACTTTTCCCGGGTTTGCATGTATAGGGACAAGAGTGTGAATGGCGTGATCAATTATACCCAATTAAAGGACTGGCATC
Source organism: Lygodium microphyllum (assembly GCF_053477565.2). Taxonomy (NCBI): domain Eukaryota; kingdom Viridiplantae; phylum Streptophyta; class Polypodiopsida; order Schizaeales; family Lygodiaceae; genus Lygodium; species Lygodium microphyllum. The sequence goes on from NC_141155.1 coordinate 86,277,632, forward strand.
CATCCTTTCTTCTTTTTCTTGTCATTAGTTGCTTACATATGCGTGCAACGGCGATGACTACGCTGTCACAGTCATCAGAGAATCGAACATGTTCTTGACAAGGTAAAATGGGGTCATCCGTTTGAGGGTACAATGGTGCCCTAGGAACTAAGTACATGGTTCGATCGCTAACCCATCCTAAGAGGGAACGGCATGCAGTGCACTATAGGTCACAGTTATATATATTCATGCGTGTAACGTAGGGTAGATCACACGCGCATGTGTGCGCACAAATGGCATGTGAATGCAGGTCTTTCCAGCCTCCAGGCTTTTTGCCGTTGTCCATTACCTACATGTGAGAATTGATTGGGCTGAATTATCCATGTACCATGTACCGTCAAGATTGCTTCATTTACTGTAGCAAGTTCTTTTGGATGCCGACCTGAGTTAGTTGATTGCTTAGTAAATTGCAGTGTGTTGTTCTAGTTCCAATAGATATGCACTATTGATAAATTGTACACGTCCTTGAGATTGCACAGTCAATAAATTGTACATGTCCATGAGATTGCACAGTCAATAAGTTGTATATATAAGTCCATTGGATTTTGCTCTGTCATTTAGCGTTACGTAAGTCGATGGGACCTGTGGGCCTCTGCATGCGTGGAAAAGTTGTTGGAAGTGAGACAGTGTTATCAAGCATTTTTTTGGGGTTGTGATGATGATGATGAAGGCTGGCTGTGGCCCTGATCATGAGGTTTTTGTATTAGGAAACATGTTCTCCTTTGTCGTTAGTGCTCAGCAGAGTCGGTTTGTTGTATTTGCCCCTGGAAGCCTTTAATGGAAAGGAATGTTGCAACTTGCACGGGATGATGATGCAGCAGGACCAAGGTGATGCCTGTCGCTGGTCAAGGATTGCGGCTGTTCTGCTGTGCTGGTGCAGCTTCAAAGGGCAAGGGAGAATGACAGGTTTAGATATTCTGCTATTGTGATTATTATAAGTAGCTAGTGTTTTCTGTTCCCGGTGACAGAGCTGAGAGGACGCCATTGTTTATGTCGATCAATGATGAAGGCATGCAGCTGTGTACAGTATGACCTTCAGGCTTCGTGTGGGTATGGCAGGGAGAGGAGAGGTGCACCGTGCATATCATCCATTCAGAAATTCGCCAATTCACGAACCGCCATGCTTTTTGACCAACGACATTGCCATGCAGAAACGTTACGGCTGATTCTGACCTCTTATTTCTTTAACAACGTGTTTCCCGAGCTCTCAAATAGGAAAAACTGCCGGCATGAATCATATTTCATCACACCTTGTCCCATTTAGAGATTTAAAAAAGAATATTTAGGAAATTTAACATATGGACCTTTTCAAAACGGGATATTTATTATACCTGTCTTCCTATTACTTCTTTTTGTCGTCGTTGTTGTTTTTAATAACACGCTAAATCCCACCCCGATTAGGAAATATGTAATTGAGTTTATATAAGAGAGTTTTTTCACTCGGAAAAGTGACGGAAAATTCCGTGACGGGCTCCTTGCAAGTTGCATCATGCCACACATCCATCATATCATAAATAAATCATAAGTTATAATAATGAGAGGATAGGCTCCATGTGCGTAATTTGCATGCGGAGAACTATTAGTGCATCACACCAACAGTGATGATGGATAAGGTGACCTCACACTGTAGGGATCGTAAAGCTGACCTCACACTATAGGGATCGTAAAGGTGACCTCACACATTCTAGGCCCAGCCTCCAGGTCCAACAGTTCTGCATACATTATAATTGATCAAGATAACCTTTAGGCTTTAACATGCATGTGGAAAGTGGCTTGTGGCCTGGCCTACCCTCGAGGCTCCTGTGTGTATATATATAATGGGGCTTGTGGCTTGGGGCCTACTTGCATATCTAGATACATGTGTGTGTACATACACATATATATAGCTCTCAAGTTCCTATCATATTTCTAGCATGTAGGTTCTTAAGCTCCTAGCATGCTTCTAACATGTAGGTTCTTGATGAGGAGTTGTATCACATGTGACATAGAATTTGGATGATGTTACCACATGAAATTTCCAAAATTTCTTAGTGATATGCCTTGAGTTATGCTCTATACATTAAGAACCGTTGGTAGGCCATCGTTTACATTCTGAGCTATCATTGACATTTCAATGAGCTAGCTTTGACATTTCAATGAAGTGACTGTCATAATACCTCAACGTGTGCATTTCTTGAAAAAAACGCTAAAAAATCTTAAGAAACAAGGGATGCATTTACGAATACAACATGATCTCAAAATCTCAACTGGCTCTTTCAATGATGTCATGCCAAAGTGGTTAAGCTAGAAAGGTGCAAAATGGTAGGGTTCATTTCTCATGTTAGATGGTGGTGATAAGTTATGGTTTTAACCATAAGCTTACATCATTTACTTGCTAAACTTAATCTTTTATTTCAACATGTGTGGTTTTACTAAACATTGTTGTAAACTTGTACTCAAGTCTCTATTGTCTCTTAAGTCTTGGCAATGCAAGATCAATTGAAGTTGCTTTCAATGGACGAGCAAGCTATTTTAGAAGTCTTGGTTAAAAGCTCATTGACAATTCTTGTTTACAAGCATGCATGGATGAAGATGCTATTTACGTAATATATCCAAAAGGTTGTAAACGGTATCAAGCAAGTGTTCATGAAATGGAAGAGTTCATGTCGAAAGAACCAATTGACAAGCTAGCCTCATTTGTCCTCAAGTAGATGCTATGTAATGCTAAATTACAAGTCATTTAGAAGTCATTGAACTTGAAGACAAATCCCCATAAATTTCAGCTTTTATGAAATAAATGACGTAACTTCTTAGTTTTCGTTTTAAATCTCACAAAAAGTGTTTCTTTTGGTTGGTACATAAGTTGAGATTAAGAATCTCTATATCACATGGTTTTTTTTCTCATGGAGTTTAATATAATAAAAAATCTTTCACATAAGGATGTCAATAATATGATATTTGGGTTTTAGTTACATTTATGCATTGAGCCATGAGTGGTATCATCTATCATAGGAGGAAAATAGGTCACCATTCATAAGTTGCAAATTTTTTTGGGCAAAAATATTAGAACATCCAAAGTGGCCTTTGTAATGGGGTAGCACTTTACTTGAGACAAAAGATTGAAGATGATGTGGTGATTGGGTTTCACGTCAAAATCATACTCTTTGGTTGTACATCTACTTTGATAGTATCAAGATATTGTAGATTTTAACATTCTAATATTTTAACTTGAACATTTTGTTGTGTGAACTTTTAGATGACTTGAAAGTTTATGATTATTGTTTTGTGTAGTGTATTGATGCCTTTGTTTAAGTATTTTATGAGTGTCTAAGTGAATTAAATCATCTTACACATTCACACTTCTTTCAATTAGGTGCAATTCTTTACCTTCAAGTGTACTTTTGAATATTACAAATGAATTAAATTATGTTTCACATTACACAAAGAGTACATACACTGCTTTGTTCTCTAGCCTTTTCAAGCTCTAAGTTGTTTTTATAAGCATTGACAAGTCGTATCAAACATGCAACTGGATTCATGTCCACTTTGTGAATATAATTGGGTTGGTATAAAGTCCTTGATTTGAAAAATTATTTTCAAAGGGGGATTATTGTGAGGATTATGGTTTTATCAAGAATAAGATAACGGCTTAAAAGCAAAAGTAAGTTATGTTGGGAAGTTTGTGTCACATCTAACAATGAAGTGTGTGCCATGACTTGATCATTAGATGGATGGTTGTAGTCTTGAATAGAGTGAAATGGATGATGAACATAGATTCTTTGAATGACTAATTTGCTCGTAGTGGTAGCGCTTCCATCGCAATGAAGAGATTGGTTTTGTGTACTACTAAATGTGCATAATGAGCTTCTTGTGCATTCCATAGTAAAGCATTATACATTGTTGCAATAGAAAGTGTAGGTGGATTATCTTATTTCAAACAAGCCTAAGAAATCAAATCAATAGCTAAAAGAAACAATACTTGATAATGAACCTTGTATCAAGCTCATCATTCTAGGCATTATAATAAGCACCTCTGGTCATCCCTTACTCTTTACCACACATACACCTATATACTATTTTCTTTTTGTTTTTGTAATAGGTACTTTTTCAAAGTTAGAAAAATAGGGAATGCACAAAGGCTTCTTGACCTAAGACAAGTCTAACAAGAAACTATTAATTGCATAGAATTGAAAAGGTATAGATGTAAATATTAAAATCCAAAGATCAATGTACTCTTAAAATCTTTTAATTACTCTTTGAACTCAAAAAAGGATGGCCGAAAAAATCCCTCATCATGAAAGCTATTTGTTACTTGGAACAAAAAAGGGTTAGAAAAAAAGGTATATATCCAAGGATCAATATACTCTTTGGTTAATGTATGAATTGTGACATGATGGCATTGCCAAAGTAGCATGCCTAGCTTCAATAGTGGCTTGGAAAGGAAAAGGTATTTAGTGTCATCTAATTGTGATGAGAGCCTCAATAGTGAAGCATGATGAAGAGCAACTTAAAGTGTGAGGTATGTAGAGGTCTTTCAAACTCTTGATGGTATAATGGGATCATCGACATTGCCATACTCCTCCATATAAGGACCTTCATTGTGCATGGTAATATAGACTTCTAGCCTTAATATATTACCTTTCACCAATATGTTGATTTACGTAAATGCCATGCTTGTTTGCGCTATACCCATTATTTGTCATAATTAGCATGTGATACATTTTATTTTTTGAAGTAGTTGTAATATTGTGATTGCCTTTATGCATCTAATCTATGTAAACCTAATGTTTGGACATGTTTCCAAATACTTGTGTAGCCACATGGAATTTAAATACTTGGTAGGTTGAACAAAAAAGAAAAGATTTTATTTCTCCTCTTACAAGGATCGTTGCATCATTGGATAGGTTGACAATTAGATGCATTATCCACTCCAATAATTTATACATCAACTTCATATTTAGCAATGGAGGATGCTAGAATTTGTGATTGAATGTAGTTGTATCATAATGATTATTTGATGGCTCCCATGCAACCACACACACAATTCCTTGCAATGACTATTTTAACTCACTTACTAGTATGAAGTTTGAGAGCCAAATTTTTTGGTCATGTCAACATTCCATTGGGTCAATACAAACGTCCTCCATGTTGAATATTTTGATGTTGAAGCACTTCAGAAAAGAAGGGTGGACTACCATTCTTGACATACACATGTATATATCTCATTCTTGTGTGTGGCTAAAACTAGCTCTCTTCTTCTTCCTTCTCTTGCTCTTGCTTGTACTTGTGCTTGTTCCTGAGAGAGGGAGTGTGAGGGAATGAGGGAGTGAGTGCAAGAGGGTGAGGGATCATGGTGGAGAAGCTCTCCATCTTCTCCTCTCTTCTTCTCCTATTCCCTTCTCTTCTATTTTCTTGCGTGCAACAATAAAGCTTGGAGCTTGGAGCTTGGAGCTTGAGGATTGAGCTTACTTAAGCTTGCATCTTGAATTGTGGAGCTACCCGAGAGCTTGAGGAAGGAGGATGTAACTCGATCGAGCATGAAGGTAAGCTCACTACTCTTGTAGGTGTGAGAGCATGCATGGCTATGTGAGAGGTAGCTATTGCACTTGCCTTGAAATGCTTGAAACAACAAGCAGTGCATGGGTCTTGGTAGTCGAGTGAGAAGCTTCCACATTTTGGTTTTGTTTCCGAGACCAAGGATTCAAGCTTTAAGTGCTTGCGCATTTCGAATCAAGCATTGGAGTAGAGTTTGCCATGAATTGATACTTGAGATAGGTAGAAAGGAAGTCGAAGGGGCATTGGATCTCTTTTGCAAGCTCTTGGTTTTTAAGGCTTAGGCGAATAGGTTGGATTATCTGTGATTTGGATGCATTTAGGTAGGGAAAACTTAGGAAAAACAAGAAAATAAACAGTAGGGTTATTGTTGTAAATACGGTAAAATAGGGAGAAAAAGGGGCTTTAATGTATTAAGAGAGGAAAGAGAGAGAGTAGGGGAGTGGAAGACTGAAGGAGAAGATGTTTAAGAGGTAGAGAGAATAAAAAGAGGCTCATTTTTTGCACTTAGGGTTGTGAGAGAGAGAGAGAGAGAGAGAGAGAGAGAGAGAGAGAGAGAGAGAGAGAGAGAGAGAGAGAGAGAGAGCTGGACATGTTTGTTGTAGGGCGGCAGGGAGGTAAGGAGAGCTTCAATTCGTGTTACCAAGCGCATTTGGAGGCTATAAGTGAGTTATTTTTTATTGTGACCCCTTGTTTGTTTCTAGAGCTTACAAGAGACTAGGAGAAAGCATCGAGCATGATACATCGGTTTTTTGTCAAGGTTACGCTCCATTTCGTCATGGCATTTGGACTATCCTATTCCCAAAATAATCAAATTGTTTGACTGCCTCAAAGTTGTCCAATTTTAATAATCAGCCGCAATGAGATCATCCGATTGGACAATGACTAGTCCAAGATTGGATAACCCAAAAATTAGACAACTTGATTGTTTGATTCGAACAAATTGGATTCAAATGATAGTCCAAAATCAGATATCCAATTTTGGAAATTAGACAAAAAACCTACAAATCATATGGGAAAACCAAACATCAAATTTTGATAAACTTTGACCTTCCTAAACCCTGTAGGGGCCAAGCCCTAGCTGTAGGATACCCCACTAGATCCCTAGAGTGAGTGGGGCAATAGAGTCGATTGACTTGAGAGTTGAGACCCACTGTCCAAGAGCGACTATTGTCACTAACCATACTCCAATATGTTGAAAATAGCAAATGATGCTTGCCCATAGAGGCTAGTTGTATGCCCCGAAGAGGCTAAAAGATAGACAAATGATGTATGGTTTAAGAAGAGATGTTCAGAATCCCATATGCATAGTGAGGAGAGTGGTACTATCCAAAAAGCTATAAAGGCATGTACTTGGTTGACACTCATAACAAGATAATGGTACTATCAGTTTGAGTCATTGTCAATGTCATTGTCCGTATTACAAAAGAATGTTTTTATGAGTCCAAGCTAATCTATCTTGGAACCTAATTTACTTGTGTAATAGTTAGTCTATCTAAGTCTATGTCATCATGAGTTGTATATTCATTTTTTATCTTCCATAGCTCCTGCCATGCTCTAGATTCGCACTTGTGACATGGTATCAGAGCCTAGTCGGGCATGGCACTACTCATCCAGCTCTGTTTCACTCTCATCTAGCTCAACTTGAGCTTAGCTTCACACTCTCTACTTCTGTATGCCATAGCCAGCCAGACCTTGTCATCTTTGTGCTCCTGGATCTCACACTACAGGCCATATCTTTACAAACTTTCTTTTGTGGCTAGCTTCTCTAACTCTGAGTGCTTCTCCGTGGCATGTCAAACCACCTCGACATTTATCTTCCCAGAAGGCAGCATTGCGTGATTTCCAAAAACAACGCAATCTGCAATGGTGTGATGATTCATATAGCTGTGCTCGCGGTACATATCGCAATCATGGCAGCCACCATAGGGCTTTCAAAGATCACTAACCAAGCTACCTTCCACTGAAGTTTCATGCCAAATGATCCCTTGCTCTATCTGTTGTAAGCAAAAAACCAGGCTGCTCTGCAGAAACCCTAGAACTGGAAGCCATAGATTTCAACATCAAGCTCCTTTTTCACTTCAATTTCTCATCCTTCTCAGTCAATTGAAGTCTCTGACACTCGGATCTAATCAGCTCTAGCAAGTACAGACCTTCAAGAAGAAGATTTGGAATAGCATGAAGATCAATCAACCCACCTGACATCAAGCATCATCAAGCTTGACATCAAGTACTTCAAGATCATCTTTTATTCTTACTTCCTTTAGCTCAAGCTTGTCAATGCCACTCAGTATTTAGCAAGGAAACCATATCAAATCAGCAAGCAAGTGCTCCAATATCAAGATTTAGCTTGGAAGATTCAATATCAAGCTAGTATCTCTTGATACTATTTTGCCCGTGTCTCTTGATACATTGAAGTATAACTCCTTTTGCTGGATATTTTCAACTATTTGAAGATGATTTCCATCATGGAAATAACCAAAATCAAGTCTTTTATGAGGATGCTTCTCATGAAAAGTGATACAATCATTGTTGCTCAGTTCAACTACATGGAAGACTTATCTGACCTATTTGCAGGAAGAAATGTAGCTACCCATACTAAAGTGCAATCAATAATCTTATTTGAAGACCTTGAAGACATTTCTGTTGCCTCAAAGTTGGTATCTTTGCTTGAGGGGGGAAGAAGAGCAAAATCAAAGTCAAAGAAGTTGTAAGCAAAGTATAGAGTGACAAAGCAAGCAAAATGAAGGACAAGATGTTGTATTATCTCAAAAGAAAATCCAATGTAATAACAAGCCATTAGTCAAAACCATATGAAATCCTAAAATCTATGTATCCCATGATTTATGAAATAGTTCAACAAGTCATGTCAAGTCACAGTAAAGTACCTATTTGTATCCATCTTAAACTCACTAAGAAAGAAGACCAAACAGACCTCACAAAGAAGACTAGAGCACAAGATAATGAAGAACAAGTCAAAGATGAAGAGCATGAAGACCAAGAAGGAGTCCAAGAAGATCAAAGACACCCAGAAGATCGAGAAAAGCAAAGGATGCTAAAGAAGCATGAAGAAGATAAAGAAATTTTTGTTGCTGATGATAAATAAATTTTTCCCATTGTGGATCTTTATTTCCTGTACTGGATCTTATTTCCCATAGTGTATGTAAAAGCCCTTACCCAAGATGTAAAGTTTCAAGCCTTAACTTGACTAGGCTGCCAAAGAGCTAGTCTCTCGGGCCATGTCATCATGTAGGGGGGGGCAAAAGCCAGCAAGAGTAGAGATTCATCATTTGAGGGGGGTTGTTGAGAATAAAAAATGATGCTTGCCCATAAAGGCTAGTTGTATGCCCTGAAGAGACGAGGAGATAGACAAATGATGTATGCTCTAGGAAGAGATGTTCAGAATTCCATATGCATAGTGAGGAGAGTGGTACTATTTAAAAATCTATAAAGTCATGTACTTGGTTGACACTCATAACAAGATAATGGTACTATCAGTTTGAGTCATTGTCAGTGTCATTGCTCATCTTACACAAGAATGTGTTTGAGTCTAAGCTAATCTATCTTGGAATCTAATTCACTTGTGTAACAGTTAGTCTATCTAAATCTATGTCATCATGAGTTGTACATTCATTTTTCATCCTCCATAGCTCTTGCCATGCTCTAGATCTGCACTTGTGACACAATAGAGGTCTTAAGGATGGATAACCTGAACCCACTATCCTTCAGACCACGCTTCGAATGTATAGTAGGGACCTAGAGTGGACCACCGTCGCCGCGGGTGGCCCTTACTTGCATGAAAGAGCTAGCACTAGCCAAAATTAACTAAAGGGAATGTGATCTACATTGATTATAATTGAACTTACACACTTCGCCACATAAACACTTGAAGTGCACAAGGAAAGATAGAAAGCCTGATTATGCGCAAGTCCACTCCATCATGTTGAAAAACACAGATCTAGAGCATGGCAGCTATGGAGCTTGGAACTCAAAGTACAAACTCACGAAGACATAGACTAGACAAGACCAATTGTCACACAAGTGAATTAGGTTCCAAGATTGAGACTTGGACTCATAAAGGCATTCTTGTGTGTAAGGACAATGACACTGGCACTTGATTGAAAGGACAATTGCATTCCTTGAAAAGTGAACCAAGTACATGTCTTTATAGATTTCTAACTTCTCCACTCTCCTCACTGTGCTTATGGGATACATCACCTCATCCTGCAGCATACATCATTTGTCTATTTCTCAACACATCACTCATGTGCTTAATTCATATAACATTGAAAATTGATGTGTATAACAAGAAACACACTAATGGGGTCTAAGTAAGGATCATAAATATATCTGTGCATCACATGGGTGCAAAATAAGGTATTTTTAAAGTACAAATTTTATGCATTTTTTTACATATAAAGGGGTTATTTACAAATTGAATAGAAAAGGGTTATGTTTTATTTTAAAAAAATCACAAACAAGGATATTTATAATGAACGCACGTGATGTAGAGGATATACATACAGTAACTTCCCCGAGACATGAAGCAAGCAACTGCGAAATGTCAAGTGACGGAGAAGGAAGAGAGAACCGACACGATTAGGGATGCAGTTCTGCCCAATTTGATCAATTTGATCAACACACTAGTTGCTCAAGAAACTGCCAACATGTTGGGAACTAGCACCAACCCTATAGATAACAAGCTTGACTTCTTGGGGGAATTTCCAACTAACATTCAGTAAATGGTAAACCAATACAACCTACAAATCAAAATGGTGCATCATGGTAGACTAGCCAAGGACATCATAGTTGATCTCAAGGAAGAGAAAAGGTTGGTAAGGAAAGCATTGCAAAGCATAGGCGCCTACAACTAAGAGTAGTGAGCGCAGAAGCTGAGACAAGATATAAAAATGCGCAAGATCCAGTGTATCTTATCTCTTGCCAATATTGCTAGGGAAGGATCAAATGTTGGGAAGGACAGAGCGCTAGAGGTTGATCTCACACTGAGTGAGCTTCTCACGAAGTGACTCTTAGACAATATAGCTACAGAGCAGAGTGGAGTGGCCTTAACGACTACGTTGCTAGCAAGACTAGGAATCATGCCAAACTCTAAGAGCTAAATAAAAATACCTATGGTTGCTAAGCAACTCGACAAGTACCACCCCCGTACAGCTTTGTGGAGTAGTTCAAGTGGGTATGCAAGGCGAATGGCTTCATGGACCTTCCTCAACGAGCATAAGCTTTCGGAATTTGCTTAGGAGACAAATGGCAGATGTGGTTTACTAGCCTCTACAATGCCAAATGGACATTCACAAGAGTCTCTTCTTCATCAAGAGGTTCTTGGAAGCAGGATACGCTGACAAACGCTGACAACCTCATTATCATGTTGATGAATGTCATCCCAGAAGGATAAGGAGGATATCCAAGACTACATCACCCATGTGTAGAGTCTCTTTATTAAGAGAATCTTAGTGGCGGAATGATCCAATGAACGGGCAGTCTCCACTGTATTTATAAATGGAATCCAAAGTGAAGAGCTTTTATAAGGCCTTGGTGCGCAATTCAAACCTGTAAAGGGATGTGCTAGCTAGGGTCTTTGAAGAAGCCATACATGTGGATGACCTGCTCAAGGAGAGAAGCTTCAAAACAATGACCTAAGATGATACTTCCACTAGATCCTCAAAGAGAGCTATGACCATTAGTGATAGAGCTAGCTAGAATACACAAGACAAGGGAAAGGGCATCAACCAGAGCCAAAAGTTGGAGGATATGAAGTTAGACTTGGCTAAGATTTGTGAGATGATGAGAGATCCCACACGACCTCATATGCAATGCGTGCAATGCAAAGAAAATCACCTCTCCATCATCGAATGCTTGGATCCTAGGTGAAGACTATGTGCTAATTATGGTAGGTTTGGACACAATGCGATGCATTGCATATTGCCAATATTATTTCTATACTTACAACCATATAATCAGCTATAGTACCTAGGGAATAGATTGCTAAACTTTGGGAGGGGAGCTCCATTGGCTCTCCCAGCACCTAATGACTCAAAGCCAGCCATCCTTAGGATGGACATCAATCCTACATGGACACCTAGATTAGTTGGACCCATTATGACCCATCACTGAGAGCAATGCTTCCATACATTATATAGAGGCGCCCGAGAAAAATAGAAAAATATATGAATTCAAGTGGACTAGACTATACAAGTACTCACCTAGTTGGAGTTCTTGATCCACTTGTCCTAGATCAGGTAGGCAAGTCACACCACCACTTAGGATGACCTATTTGATAGCTCTTTTCACTAGCCTATCTTGGAGTAGTTGGTTAGTGACTAGCTCCTATTCTCTTTGTCAGATTATGCTTGACCTATCACTCATGGAATTCATGCCTTAGTCTTTGTCAGGGGGTAGGATGAGACCTATGCTTTGTGTTTTGTTGTGTATTTGATGCTCTCTATGTTTTCTTTATGTCCAAATCAGCATGGGTTCAACCAACTAACTTTCCCTATTCCATGATCGCTAATGAGAGATGTATTTAGATGTCAAAACCCAAGTGAAAAATGGAGCATTTGTAGTAAAAATAAAGAGACATTAGAGTTTTCTAAGCACAAGTGGATGGTTGAAATGTGTTGAAAGCATCTATTTATCAATCAAAGTTTATTAGATGGCCCATTTAATGAGATGTAACTTTGGCATTACAAAGCAGCTACTTCATCCAAAATTAAAAAAAAAAACACCTAGGAGGCCAAGCCAGTATAGAATGATGCTAAGAATGTGGCCATGTTTTCAAAACTTGAATTCGTTTGGGCCTCTGATTTTAATTCAACCATTTGTTGGTAGTGCAAATGCAAAGGAGATGAACTGGATATCTGTTTAAAAGATGATTGGATATCTTAAAAGAGAGCTTAAGCCTCATTTTTCAAATGACATGGGGGAGGGGGATGCATTTTCCAGCACACACCCTCATGGCCTTAAAAAATGGATTTTGCAATTGAATCAGATGGAGCAGCCTTGGACATGAGTCGTAGCAATTTTTTGCTTTAGATTGCTATTTGTATCATGCAAAATGATCATTGAGATTATTTCTAGGAATGTCCTCTTTCTATAAAAGATTCTTCAAGAATTATGCCTATGTAGTAGCTTCTCTCATTGATAGATTGAAGAGAGATGCTTTCTTTTGGGATGCTACAATCATCAAGAGCTTTGATGAGCCAAAAAGTGTCTTTATTTTAGTACTTATGTTAGTGTGCCTAGACTTTTCTAAAGAATTAGCACTATGCAGAGAATAAAAAATCTAGTCTTTTTCTCTCTTTCTCTCTCACCATAATTGTTGTTCATGTGGACTAAGAAGATGAGGTGGAAGGGATGTCAGATCGTGATAAGATGCAAAAAATGTAGCAAGGGAGCACGAAGATGGTTATTAGCAATTGTGTGGAGTGTCAATGGGATATCCAACATCTCCAAAATCATGAAGAATGAAGCTATGAGTCTTGATTTTAAAGAATTTTTGATTTTATTATTATTTTCATCATGAAATTGAGATATGCATGGGTTTAAGCTCCATGTGGAAGTGATATGTGTTATGTTTAAGGGGGCTGCAAGCCCAAAATTTGAGAATTTGTGGCTATCATAATGCTGAAATTATAGTATTTTTATTTGATGTATTATATGTCTAAGATGGTGCATCTTGGGGCTAAATCTTGGGGTGTAGGAGAGCCATAGGTGTCATAGCAATTAGTTAGGGGGATGCCCTTTATGTATATGAACTAAGGTGAAGTAGTCACCTATATATGGGGGGCTCCATTTGCTTGGAGTCAGGAAGGGTGATTCATTGGACTAAAATTTAAAAAACACATCTACAAACACAATGATTAGAAGAGTCATGTATAGTATCCAAACACTCATGGCCGCAAGGCCATGTGGGGTTGTCTAGTGTGTCTAGAAGCCCGTCAGCTAAACCCATCAGAGCTAGTGTTGGGTCCATATTTTGTCTCAATAGGGTGGGGGCATTTAGATTACACCGGAATAGAACCACACACATAAACCAAGAACAATAAGGGAAAGTACCTACAAAGCCACACAATCATGTTTGAGAAATAATTATAAAAGAGGGTGATAAGTGATACGACTTAATAGCATTCCCAAGCAATCCATACTCCTATAAATTTTTGTTGACATAATCTATATATTTACATACTTGATAGCTTCATTGAGGGCAGGATTTTATGACCAAGGAAATGCTAGAAAAGTGCTAAATTTTGTCAATTTGAAGCAGAAATTAAAGCTCAATGGTAGCGACTGTTGGGGATTCAACAATTTTAAGTGGTCGTGGAAGATGAGATTTAAAATCACTTTGAAAGAAAAAATTTGTAATGGTCATAGAAATTTTCATTCCACCCCACCTTTTTCCCAAAAGACACACAATCCTTCATATTTTTTATTATTTATTTGATTTTTTTATACATTTGTATTTGTAAGGCTCTATCTTCACATTTCAATTCATTCTAACTTTTTAGAGGTGCAAGCACATACACTTTTATGTATACCATTTATTTTGATGGATGTGGATGTGGCCAACCATTTGAATGGCACCTTCAAAAAAGAGATATATTATTAAGAAGCATAGAATATACATCCACGGGTATCAGTGAAGATGTAAGTGTTGGAATGAAGTGGAATGAGTTCTAGGCAGTGGGGGACTCCAAGATGGACATGGAAAAAATTTCAAATGACGAATGGGATATGTGGGAGTAGCCAAAGGTGGGCATGGAGTGTAAAGGAAACCTTAATGGTCAAAAGGTGTACCCTTTGGGACTTGGCCCCCCCAATTTTTCATTGAGAAGGGGGGCCATATTTTTAAATGAAAAAAAGGGATAAAGGTGCCTCCTGATGGCATGGTGATTTAATGAGGGGGGTATGGGGGTTGAAAGCAAGCCCATGATCTTATCACACTAATATATTTGTTGATTTTTTCACTCTGTATCACTCATCTCGTACTTGAAAATGGTGGCCTGAGCATGAAGATCTAAAATTAGTCTTTCTCTCTCCTCTCTCTCTCTCTCTCTCTCCTCCACTGGGTTGTTCATGTGCGAATGAATTAGAGAAGATCAAGATGGAGATTGATTGTCTATGACTTGAGCCAGATTGATGTGGAATCATGTTGACAACTAAGGAGTGATGACTAGCGCTATTTGAAGGTCAATGGCAGGACTAGTGGTGGTTGCCCGAAAATTCAATTCGTTAAACTCAAAACCCAAAAAATGGTAGGAAGGCTCTTTTTAATGGAAATCCAAATCTTTTTTGACATTTCATGATGCAAATCTTGTTCATATGTGATGAAAATTTGTTTAAAGCTTTATTGTGATGCCTTTGAGGGCTATGAGTCATAAAATATAGAATTCGTGTCCATAATCATGAGTTATTAATTTTTAAAAGTTTAAAATGTAAATTTTAAGTGAAAAAGTGATGTTTTTCATGGTTTTGGGGAATCAAATCATGTTTGTATGGGATAAAATCAAATATGAAGATGGGTTATAGTGTGGCTTAATTTCTTGATCAACAAAATATGAAAATATAGTATTTTATATAAGAAAAATACTAAAGAATATTGTTTTGGATAAAGAATATAGAAAAAATAAGTTTTTGTATTCGAAGAATTATAAAAAATTAGAATGATGTTTGTGCAAGTATAACAAAGATAAAGAATGAGGTTTAGCCTTGATATATCCTTGTTTGTATATCAAAGTGTGTTTATCCCTTTCCATATAAAGAAACATACTTAAAATACCCCTTTTAACCTACCCAACGAATGCAAAATCTTAAATAGTAGGGGGAAAGGAATTGTGGGAGTTAGGTATCAATTGAATTTTGATTTTATGCATATTCTATCATAGGATTCATTTGATTTAAGATTTAAAAAAGGTAGTAGCACAAGATGTTCCGATGCTACCTTAGCAAACAAAGCAATACGCTAGAGTGAAATCATGAAAGGGATGTTTGTACACATCCACACTGATTGATTTATAAGTTTATTTGTTTGAGCATATATGGCATCCACCTTACATCCGTATTTTCATATGTGGTATTAAGAGAATTATCCCTTCATTTGTATTACGAGGTGCTAGTTATCACTATGTTTGGATACTCCCTATGCTTGGAGTTGGGAAGGGTAACATGTTGGACTACAATTTAGAGATGGTATCTACAAATGTATTCTTTTGATAACTCAGTTCATGGTGTCTATACAATGGCTGTGAGGCCATGGGGTTATTTAAGTGCATTTAGGAGGCCCAGCTAGAGACCTAGAGCCAATGTTGGGCCCATTTTTTATCTCGATAGGTAGTGCATTTGTCGAGAGCCGCTAATTAAGCAGTGCTTTTTGAATCTTGGGTAATGAGGGACTAGTCACTTAGTTTATGCTAAAGAGCACTGAGATAGACCCACTATTTTCTGATAAACACTGTAAAGTTGAGATTCAAAAACAAGAAAGAGTTGAAAGGGCTACATTGTGGTGGGAAAAAATTGCTAGGAGGTATTCCCTCAACATAGCAGCTCGATATCCTTATGAGGGAGAGGTCTAAGTAACCCCAGTGCCATAAACAAATCATTACAAGGAGGAGAAAGCTTTAATGCACCCCTTCTCCCAATAAGTCAGCCCTCTTCAAGTGGGATTGTAGTCACATTTTTACAAATTCTTATAAAAAATCTAGTTGTTGTTATGGCACAACCTATTGCAATTCTTGTAAGAATGCTAGACTTGTCAGATTTAGGATATCCTCTACCCATCTTTAAGGGGTTGATGGAGAAGGATGTAGATTTTCACATCAGTGAGTTCTAGAAACTCATGTTTAATTATCAAATTCAGGACGAGGTACATCTAATGATGTTTTTTAATATGACCTAAAAGGGAGGGCTGCAATGTGGTATCACGGTTTAGAAGCCAATACCATAACCACTATTGATTTATTCTTTGCAACCTTTCAAAGAGAAATTTTCCTTAAGAGAGGTGGATAATATTGGCTACATGGATAATATTGTCAAGAGCCCCGCTTACAAGAAGCCTATGCATTGAGGACAAATCTAAATTCAGCCTTAGTCCCAAAAATAATTTGGGATTGGTTAATGGAGATCAAGGTGCGATTAGTACCACTATGACCAATCCAAATGGTAGAGAAAGCATGATGCAAAATGTGCCTTTGTTGCCAACTTCTCTAAATATCGTTAAGCTAGCAACAAACCAAAGATTTCCCTTTGTAAAGCAAGGGTCAGTCCATGTAGCAACACCTTTGCAAGTAGTGCAACCTAGTGAGAGGGTAGCTCCTAAAGCCACTGGTTATTATGAGTCCTCTACATCAAACATTGTAGGGGAAGTAAAAGTTATGATGAAACATTATACCGATATGATCACTAAGCAATACCACCAAATCATTGTAGATGTTAATTTCTTAAAGCGTAAGTAAAATATGATGGGTACTAGAAAGCTCGATGAGGAGGGCCCATCATGATTTGGTTGTAAGCGGTGTGGTGGGTAGCATTTTCCTCATAATTTTCCTAATGTCAAATGTGATATGTGCAAGAAGTCTGGTCACTTAGCCCCTATAGAGTAGGGTTCATTCTCTCTAGCAAGGTGGTCAACAACCTGGGCTTGTCAACCATTGTGTGAATAACAAGAGTACTAAAGGAGAGGGCCCTAAGCAAAATTTGCAAAGGGGTAAAGCCACACTCGAGGAGATTCCTAGTGGGGTGAGTCTTGTTGAAACTTTGCCAATCAATGAGATTTTATCTCCTAACAATGTTAGGGTAGTAACTAGGGGTCAGAAATGAAAATATGCTTAAAAAGATTACCCTAATTACAAGCAAAATTAACCCTAAATCTAGCAAGAGTGATAAGAAGGTGTTGGATATCCATGTGGGGCCTCTTCAAAACAACAGTGTCTTAGAGGAGTTTGTGATCAAAAGAAAATAGAATTCGAAAGAAAAGGAGAGTATCAAGTTTATCAAGAAGCTAAAAAAGTGATTGGTGTGGAAAGAGAAGAGAGTCGTGAAAAATTTCCATGAATTTGACCTAGCAAACACACTTTGTGAAGTTAAATGGGATGTGAATTTTCTACAACTAATTCAATTGTCACTGAATGCTCATAAGGATTTTAAGAAAATTCTACGATTGGGTTATGTCGTAGAACCTTTTGGTGTCCATCGACGAATAGGTAGTGAATGGTGGGATCATGTAGAGAAGCACTACCCTAGGGTGCAGGCATGTTAATGGAATCTTGATAGATAATGCAGTGGTGGACCCCTACTCATCTATAAACATTATGAGTATGGATTTATTGGAGAGGATGGGTCTATCAATCCAAAAGATATCATGATAGTTTTAAAAACGACTGATGATAGCCTAAGATAATGGGAAGGAATGGTAATGCAAGTATATGTGATGGTGGCTAATATTGAGTGTGTCATTGGCTTCCATATTATTTGATTTGCTAGGAGACCAAGCTATCAATTGTTGATTGGATGTTTATGGATATTATATTTCAATTGTTTTGGTGGATATCCCAGCTAGTCAACTGATTTTTGGGCATGGGTTAAAGAGAATAATTCTAGATGCATATCCTGAGTGCCCGTTGGATGAAAGCGCATTATCTCACACTACAGAATGGGAGGCACTTGAGGAAATCTTAGCTATCAGAACCTCAAGTTTTAGTGATTCTAAAGGGGGTTCTACCATTGAGGAGGTTTGCTAAGTATGTTTGAATGAGCCAATTAAGGCAAAGGATAGGATTCACAATAGTGATGTGATAGAGTTAGATATTGGAACTCTCCCAATGATCCCCAGCCCATTAAACCCGATATGACATTATCTACCGTTGATGAGCATGCACATTATATATCACTTCTAAAGGATTTTAGGGATATATTTGCATGGAGTTATGATGAACTGAAGGGCATTTCCCCCCCTTTGTTTTCATGCATATAACCCCATGGAAAGAAGGTAGTAAGCCAGTGAGGCAAAAGGCTAGACATAAGCCTTTTGAGTTGAGAGACCCTTTTTGAGGAATTGATGTGTTTAAGAAAGGTTGGGTTGATCTATCTTGTTGAACATACGGAATGGCACTCATTGGTAGTAATAAGAAAGAAAATAAACAATCAAATCTACCAATGTATTGATTTTAAGGAATTGAACAAGCAAACACTGAAGGATTATTATCCTCTACCCTTTATCAAATATCATATTTTAGATGAATTGTTGCTGAATCCTTGGAAGTATGTATTTGGAGTGCCTTAGGGTCTGCTATTTGGTCATGTTGTGTGTGAATGCGGTTGGTATTGCCATTAACAATCTTGAAAATGTGGTTGTTATTGTGGCCCTAAGGTCACCCACTTTCCCTAGACAGTTTTATTTCATCCACAAGGTTTTATTATTGATTCATTAATGCATTGGTTGAACGTTCGTTACCCTTGACAAATCTTTTATCTCACAGCCATGTTTTTGAATGGATAGAAGCATGTAAAGTGGCATTTGAAGATGTTAAAATGGAGTTCTCTAAAGCACCAATTTTAAAAGCTCCAAAAAGGGGTGAGGTTTTCTATAGATTCAGGGCTACCACAAGGCATAGTATTAGTTGTTGCTTATTCCAGATTTGGGAGGCACAACTTTATCATCTTATTGCATTCGCAAGTCAGAAGTTGGTGGGAATTTCAAAGCTTCATTTTACAGCTATTTGGAAAAGGTTTGCTTGGCTATGGTGTTCACCACCAAGAAGTTCAGACACTATATTCTTAATGAGAAGGTGGTGTTTTTCACCAAGGCAAATGGATTGTGCTTATTACTAATAAACAAGCTTCAACCCCCTCATCGCCTAGCCAAGTGGTTGATCTCTTTGCAAGAGTTTGACTATGAGATCAGGAGCAAGCCATCAAAGTTGTAGGATATCATAGAGTGTCTAGTAGATTTTGGCGAGCCTAAGTAAGAGTGGATTGATATTAGTGACTGTGAGGATTTATGCAAAATTGATACATCCTCTATTCCGTCATGGTATGTGTTTATCACACATTATCTTTCAACATGCAACACGATGAAAACTCATTCTAAATCCAAGAAAAGAAATATTAAGCAACAACCACTCCATTTTTTAATAATAGTGGGTGTCTTATATAAAAAATGTGTGGATGAGATTTATCACATGATGACAAGGGTTGATTTTCATTACAATTTAACATGTTTGTTACATATTTATGTCTACATATGTTAGCAACACAATTCATTTTAAGTTAAAATTATGTGGGTTATCATGCAAAGTACTCATACAGTGGTGGGGTTTTGTTTTATCTAGTAATGGTTATCTTAGCTTACTTGAAAGTTAGTATGGTACAATATGTTAGTTTTGTGGTGCAATGGCAAGTCGAGTCCTTTAAAATTTATTTATGCCTTATGATGCATGCGGAGAAAGGAAAAGAAAAGAACCTACTGGTGTGTGGGCACATCCACAAGGTCTAACAACATGCAAGAAACCATAGCCATAGCTACAAGTTCCCCACACAATGCATGACCTATACAAATGAGAAACATGGGTCCATCAGGAAGTAGAATACCATTGAAAAAAATGATAAGGAAAAGAAAAGAGATTGTATAGGTATTTTGATATTCTATTTTTGTTTTTTTATTTGTTAAATAAAAGCTAATGTCAATGTAGATGAAGGGGTAATTAGGATGTTGTATTGGTTTCTCCTTATGTTTCTTTTTAATGAACATGTTAAATGAAGAGAATAAGAGTGAGGGTTTGGCTATGGAGGCGTGGTGCTTGCTATGTGGTTTTCCTTCCTTGCTTAGAAATAATAAGTGTGTCTTCTAATTATTTGTGAGAATATAGGTGCATGTGTGTATATATTCGTGTATATATCTATAATCTTCTTGGGTGGTTGTGGGATTTTGGTGGATTAGTTTTATTCGTGTTGGTTTTTTATTTAAAATAAGAATATCATTCTTATTTTTCCTTTTTCTTTGTGAGGGTATATATTTCAAATTATTTTAGTAATGAATATATCATTGATTTGGGAGTGTATGGATTGGGTATTTTTTTAAAAAAATAGTTTTACCTTTGTTGGGAAGTCGTGTGTTGATTTGTGATTTTATTGTTCTATTTTTTAATTTTTCTCAAATGGGTGTAATTTTTGTAATTAGAAATTTGAAATGGAAGGTGAGGGTTACTAAACAAAGGACAACCATGTGTGAACAACTACAAAGTTGATATAGCACACATAACTCACATATGAATCCTAGTCATGCAATCTATGCATGAATAACAATAAGAATCACATGCCCACGATCACAAGGACATGCACAAAAAACTATGTAGCTTGCATGCGAACTATTGTGGATATTTATTTATTTGATTATTGATTTAAAGAGCTAAATTTTATTTATTTATTTGTTCATAAAAGGGAAGCAGTTGGAGGTTCATAAAAGAGAGAAAAGCATGGATACAATTTGTTATTTTAGGCACAATAGTAATGAAAATCTATAATACATAGATTGAGGAGAGGTCTCTCAATGCATGGGGGGATGATTGCACCCAATTTTGGTTGTGCTTTTATTTCTCTATTTTTCTTGTGTTTTGAGTCCATCTTTTTTGGGGTGTTTCTATTATTATCACATATATAGGCTAGGTTGATGCAAAAGGGGACTCTATTCTAATTTAGATTCAAAATTACTTATTTGGCTAGCTACTATTGACTCCACTTGGCAAGATTCCAAGGTTCTTTGTTGAATTTGTAGAAGTGATTGAGACCATTGCTACTATCATTGAGTTATCATTGGAGGCATTGTTTGTAGCCACCATGATTGGGCTAGAGCACCATACTAAGACATTGTAGACATATGTGGGTAGGGGTAGGGCAAAGTCCCTGAAATCAAATTAGGTTGACATCACTCCTACCATTGAGGGGAATAGGACGACTCCTCCTTGATTCATGGATAATCTAGCCTCTACTTCATCATACAAACTGGCATCTTTCATTGCAACTTGTAGATTTTCCCATTTTCTCAACTCCATGAACTTCATGACCTCTAGGCGCTATAATCCTCTAAGGGGCACTCCCTTTCGAATTCCATAATCTAGATTGTGGTTGGACCATCTCTTCAATAGTGACTCCATTCTTGAGATGTAGGATTCAACTCATTCTCTCATCAACTAACTTAGGTTCATAAATTCCTCTCTCATCCACTCCTTAAAGAGCACGCCTGAACTTGGTGAGAAAATCCTACTTCAGTTCATCCCATATGCCAAAAGTTTTAGCTTCCTATCTTTTCATACCATTGAAATGCTATGCCTTTGAAAGTGGGGACAAATATTGCTAACCAATGCTCTAGATCATGGTATCTTTGGCCACTCATGCTACCATAATATTTGCCACATAAAGATTGGGGCCTTCATTGTACTCTTCCTTAAAAATCGACAATGGGACTACATTTATAGGACAATCATCAACATATTCAAGATATATTTGGCTAGGAAGAGGACCTTGGTTTGGTTGAGCCATTACGACTTCTATAAAGAGTACCACAAGAGTATCAAAGGATTCTTCTTTAGCTAATTCATTTTCACTAGATCTTCTCATGTACCTCTAGAGATGCTCAAATGTTTATCTCTTTATTGACTTATAGAGAGCTTGGTCCATTAACTTTTAGTGGGTTGCTATTTGAATATACAAAAGTTTATATGTGCATCAAACATCCCACCTATCCTACTGTTGTGTATCCACAAAGAGATTCCAACCCTTTTATTTCTTGTTTTTATAAACTTACATTGACCACAAAACTCTCGAAGCTTTTGCACAATCTCCTACTTGATCTTATCTAAAAAATTTGCAATGAAAGTCAAGTCCACCATTGCAAACCATTCATCTTGCTTCTATTTTTAAAGTTTTTTGCAAATAGTTGGCTATAAATATGCAATTTTCTTTAGCTTAATTTATTTGATAGTGAAAACAATCTATCATATAAGTCATGCATCAAGATGGAATTGTGGTTTCTTTATTGGGCAATGAATTTCTTGTAAAAAATATATTTGGTAATAAAAGTCTTCAATTTTTCCTTAGTTTGGTGGCTTTTACTATGTAATACTTCCATGCAATTAGTTGGTTAGTTTGAAAGTTAGTTAGTCAATTAATAAGTTAGTAAGGTTACTAACTAACATTAATAACTAATCATTTTTATTTAATTAAAAATATTTAAAAAATGAGAATTATAACCTGACATTTTTTTGGGTTGACAAGGATTGGAGCCACCCATCACGGAAGTTACCACGTGAACGAGAGTTATGAGCCATATTAGTCATTAGTGTCAATGTGTATAGTATGGATGGACAAAAAATATTCAATTTTTGGACAAGACTAGTATATTTTTTATATTTTAGATATTATTTATTGTAAATATCCTAAAAAGCTATGGAAGATTTCTAGAACATGATGTCATGTAAAAAAAAGCAAGTGGTTTTTTTCACCTTATTTTGGAGATTTAATACTAAAAAAAAGAATGATAGGTGAAATCACACACGTTGCGATCACAGTTTATAGGGGCAGAAAATAGCACTTCGAATAGAGAGAACAGAAATGAGTGATCTGGAAGATTTCTAATCAAGTATTTTGGTGTTTTACCCCCCTTTTAGAGCCAATAGAACTATCAAATTTATGATTTGAGTATCAGATTGCATCTTAAAAGTTTCACATCGTTGATTTTGCCAATATCCCCTCCACAAAGAGCTCTTCTTCTCAACTACAATCCTTCTTCTCTAATTTAGCTATAAATAATAGGCATGGGAAGCAGTTAGGGAAGCACAAGGAGACCCCGAGAGGTTGTGAGAGAGAGATAGAGAGAGGGAGATAGAAGGATACCACTCCAAGAGGCTGTGAGAAGGAGCTTCACAGAGAGAGAGAGAGAGAGAGAGAGAGAGAGAGAGAGAGAGAGAGAGAGAGAGAGGGAGGGAGAGAGAGAGAGAGAGAGAGAGAGAGAGAGAGAGAGAGAGAGAGAGAGAGAGAGAGAGAGAGAGAGAGAGAAGTTACCCCAAGAGGCTGCAAGGGAGAGAGTTAGCTCAATTCCCCCTGTCTTAGTCTTTGATTAAGCCATCTTCTCTTACGCTCTCCCATCTCAAATTTATTCTTCCTTCCTTATATCTCGAACACACTCGCGGATGATGGTTCCAAAGTGATGAGGTGGAAAGATCATGGGAACCACCGCAACTGGTTAAGGAACGAGTATTGCTAGAGATATGGGAGTGCCCAAGGTTGCTGGAGTTGCCACTACCAAAATGGAACATCGAGTGTGGCGAAGGCAAGCACAGGCAAAGATGAAATTCCTAATGTCGTCGTGCTAGACCAGGTTATTCATTACTAGATTATTATTTTGTCACATAAAATAATAAGGTTTATGGTGAAATTTTACATAAAATATTAGCTTTTATATTTTTCACTTACACGAATTGATTACTTCATCTAGAAAGCATACTATTACATACATAAACAATTAATCGCTCTGAATTGTAGCTAGATTAATTGAGATCCTAAATCGTAGAATCATATTGGAGATAATTGCCAAAGATTATTGCACATATGTCTTTATGCACATTCGATATAGTTATGGTCAAATGCGACAAGGTTAACTATTGACTAATGCTTAAAAAGTGAAACTCTATTTAAAGGATTTATAAGTCATCTCATTAAGTTATTAGTACAATATATTTCTTTAAGGAATTTCGCTTATGTTGGGTAATATAGCCCAAATGGGAAATCCATGCCTTGCTTAACATGTTGTAAGAGATGTAGTCAACACTTCTTTATGGAGAGGAGAATCCTCATTAGAATGTAAGGTTACCTTAGGATAAGGTCTACCTTAGCTATATGGAAGCTCTGAATTGCACGATGGTATGATTTTCATTGCATCATTTGATATACGTTTGAAATGACTATTTGTATTTGCTAGAATCTAGATCTCTAATTGAAAATATTGACAAATTGGATAAAAGGAAGGATCGTGCTAGGCTATCCCCAAGCTAGCTGCGAGACCTACTCCAAGGGGGTCATGGTTATCGCTTCGAGAGGCTTAGATTGGCTCCCTTATCGAAAGGTCTATTTGTAGGTATAGTCTCGGGCAGTAGGAAATGTGGGGATGTGGCTGTAAATCCTGCATTGTTCCTAGAATTTGACGAGCCCCTTTGTGGACCAATATGGAATCCCAGAACTCTAAACACTAGTTACAAGGGTGGAATGGGCAGAATACCCTCGTGGAATTTTGTGTATCTTCCACAAGGTGATGTAATACTTCCATGCAATTAAAAGTCAGTTGGTATCAGAGCACACATTAGTATAGAATACGGTGTAAGCTTAAGAAATAATTTGAGTATCAAAATCTAATATTAACGCTATATAAATTTCCTAAAGTTTGACTTGGGAATTAATGAAAACTTCCCAAAATGTTGTACCCACAATAATTCCCAACGAAGCTCAAGAGAAAATGAATCTTTTAAAGCAAGTCAAACCTTCGAAATTTGATGAGAAAGGCAAGAATATGGAAGCCGATGCAGAAATTTGGTTCGAATCTAGGGAAGATTATTTTACTACTACTAGAACTGTCCCAGCCAACCAAGCTATGATACCTATGCTAAAATTAATTGGTGAAGCTTGACTTTGGTGGAAGCAGTGGTGCCAAGATCAAGGTGTCCTTGAAAATACCATTGATTGGGATTTGCTGAAAGAAGCTGTAAGAGGAAGATATTTACCTCCAACTTATCGCACCACCTAGAAGATGAATGAGTTCTTTAATTTGAAGCAAATGGAACTGACCCTGAAAGCATATGACTCCAAGTTTTTTTCACTTCTTAAATATGCACCGTCCACGGATACTGCTCAACAAGTGTCCAAGTTCTGCAATGGGCTAAATTCTCCTCTAAACACTCGTTTGGAATCATTGTGCCCAATAGACGTCCAAGGTGCTTTGATTTGAGCTGCTTCTATTGTGCCGGAAGTACAGCTAAAGCCTAACAATAATAAGTTTTGGAGCTACAATAACCAAAACAAAGAAGGATTCAAAGGTCAAGCAAAAAGAGTCCAAGGCCAATTCTACTGAGGACAAAAGAAAAAAAGTAAATGTAATGTGCTAGCCTATCGGTTTTCCTAGTACATTTTTAATGGTCCATCAAGAGACGAATCTAAGTGATGCTATTGGTACTCCCATGGAATGTTACAGGTTTGTCTCCCAGGGTTTCTCGAGTCCACCTCACAACGGAACGTTCATGGTCACCCACTGGGATCGACTTGAAATTTGGGTTCCTAGTGTCAAGGTCTCCTAACAGCACTCTAGCATCAAGTTTTGGATATCCTACTTTACGCAGAGATACCCAAGCCAAAGCAGATCCATGCCGCACTTGGTTCAAAGAGAATGGAAAATGAGAGAGATGTGTCGCTCAACCTCTCTGCCCATAGGGCATAGTCCCATTCGGGTCCCCTAAAACTACATGAATTGGGATTCTAACCTGACAATTACTAAGGGTCAGTCGTCGGTAAATCCTTGTGAGAAGCCTCCCAGTTCTTTGGGACCACCCTACCGTAGGGCGGACCCCTCGAGGGTTCCATCCACATGTTGTTGTGGTGTTGCACGTCCACACATGGAAAAACTGCATAATCTCTACAGGATTTACATGAAGCAGGATTGGTTTACTAGAATAGTTTGAAATCTCTAGTATCATATTTAGATTACTTAATTCCCACTTTAGATGGATCCAAATATATAATGTGACTTATTTTGAATGGAATAATTCGTTCAAGACAAAAGATGGAGAAAAATATTACGATTTATGAAAATCAATATTTTTGTCTATTTTTTATGGATTTTCGTAATTTTGCCCACTCAAGCTTGTCAAATAGATGTGTTTCGATCATTTTGAGTACTTGGATATCTATATTTGGATTTCATATGACGAAGTTATGATCCAAACAAGTTGCAGACAGGCACAAAGCAAAAAAAAAAAAAAAAAAAAGTAGTAAAAAAAACATAAGCTTTAAAGCTAAACTCCTCAAGCTTTTATCAGTGAAAGGGAGTGGAGAGAAGGTATGAAAGGAGGACAACGAGAGAAGGAGGGCCATCATCAAATCAAGGGAGAGAGGCTAGAGGTTGAGCTTGTATCCCTCACCTTCCATCATCGAATTTTGGAGAGAAGGCTTGAGGACGAGATTTAAGCCCTCGCCTACATCGAAGTTTTGTCATCGTGAAAGGCTATGAAACTTGGTGCCCCTTGTCTTCCTCGATTCCACCTTCTTCTCTTCTTTCTCAAATTGATTTTGATAATATCCAAAAAGTCTTTTGAACATGTATCTTGTCTATATCTTAATTCAAGAATTTATTTTTCTCATTCAACTTGAAACTAAACTCTTGTGGATAGTTATTTTATGTTGAGTTCTCCCATCTCAAAGTGTCCCTGTAGCAAGTGACTTTCACAAACCCTCCGTGTGAATCCCGTGCTCCTTAACTTATCTTCAAATTAATCTTTGTCTCCTACCCATATAGGAGAAATTGTATATATCCCTTCTGCCTAGCAGAAGTACTTGGCCCAAATCACATGGCACCATAATTTCCATCCATTACCTAGAATAGAATCTTCCAATGCCACAATCATTGGGCTCATGGTAGTCTTCAACTTCGTTTTCGGACTGACAAGGGGTGTCCAGACCCCAAGTGGCCTAGGAGTGAAACACAATTTTCATGATTGGCCTTTTCATCACTTGACCTTCGGCCCTTGAATCGAGCAATGCACTTTTTCAGTTGAAGCGTGGTGTGACCTTGGAGATGATCCCCCCGCACAAAATATCCTTTCCTTAATTAATTTGGCTAAGAATCAAGCACAAAGAAGGTATTCAACCCTAATATCATTTCCCAAGAAAACATTCCTTTATTCCCATGGCAACTTGTCATTACAGACCCCCGCCATGCATTTACCATTAATCACAAGCACTTGGAATAATCATCAAAACCATAATCCAACAATAGTTAAATGTAAAAGCATTTAGGGTGTTATTCAATCAACCAACAAAACAATGGTACTCTTTTCCAAACATTGCAAGAATAGTCATAATAACCCTTCCATTGCATATTTGCTCTCCCCCTTAGGATCCAAGCAATTCTATGCAAAATTTACTTAACATTTCGGCTAAGACACATGCCAAGGTTTCATACAACTATGCAAGAATGTAAATTCTATTGAGCACTTTCATTAATCGACAACCCAACCTTTTTTCCCAACAAGTTTAGAAGTATTGGTTTGTACTTAATCCCAAGGTTCCCTAATCCCTTGAGTTCTTCCCTTGCCTTTGAGGCCTGGAGATGTTGTTTGCATCTAGCCCAATCCCGAACAGGATTGATAAAACATAGTCACTATCAGACGGATCTCAATTCATCGTATTTTTAATCCTAATGATTGTTGTTTGTACTAGCTACACACAAATTTGAGATCCCAATGAGCTAATAGTTTGTGATATTAGCAAGACTTTAATGCAAGATCAATTTGTGTACCATCCATGTTTCATATAATCTTTCCCATGCATGCACCATCTAGCTGCATAACCCTTAAGTAACCTTATATGCTCATTATACTATGTATGATTTTGTCGCATAGCACTGGGATGATGCAATGATTGTATTTGGATACAAGGATTTGTGCAAACCTCAATGGGTCATATGCATAAATCATCTATGGTTACATAAAAAATTATCCTAAAATCCCCTACAAGTTCATTAACTATTGTAAAAATAATTTTGGATTACTTATTAAAATGAACTCATGTGCATGCCAAGGCAATATAACCTATGTCTCAATGAATACGGAGATGGCAATTAGTACATAGATATTTGCATATGAATTATCCATATCCATCGTTGTATTTGTATTCACAAAAATGCCCTGGCTGGTGGCTCCATTTTTTGATGCAGGATTATTGTTGATTTGTGTCTCCCTCCGTTTTGGGGCCATACTTTTAGCTTATAAATCTCCCTCTCTCTTTCTCTCATAGGGGAGATGGTGTGCCGCGTGACTTCTTTCTATCGCAGTGGAAGGGATTAAGCTCGTGGAGGAGGGAAAGGGTAAATGCGTGTGGCCACCCTTTAAGGAGGGGAAGAGAAGGAGATCCTTCAAAGAGTCTCTCTCTCTCTCTCTCTCTCTCTCTCTCTCTCTCTCTCTCTTCTTCTTCTTCTTCTTCTCACCTCTCTTTCTTCTTCTTCTTCTCCTCCTCTCTCTCTCTTTTCACCTCTCTTCTCCTCTCTCTCTCTCTCTCTCTCTCTCTCTCTCTCTCTCTCTCTCTCTCTCTCTCTCTCTCTCTCTCTCTCTCTCTCTCTCACCCGCACCCTCACCCTCTCACTGTGCCATTCATCTAGGCATCTCCCTCCTTATTGTCGTTGCCTGCACTCTCTACCTTACCTGCTAGCTGCCTAGCATCAAGGCCTCTTCCCTTTGTTTACGATGGGGGGGGCTTTATAATGGAAGGGGTGGGGTATTATTGGGGGGGAGGGGAATAGATAGGGGGGGGGGGGGAGTAAGGTGGCACACGTGTGCCACTCCTCCCTATTGTCATCTCTGTCGACTTCCTCATTATCCTCGTCATTGTCGCCTTTCCTATCTGATGTCGCCTACTTCCTCCATGTCATCACCTTGATGCTATCGTCTTCTCCCTTCCGTCATGTTCTTCCTCCGCCACGTCATCAGCTTCCTCCCCCTTGCCACCTGTTCGACAATGACAGGGGGTGATTGGAGCCCCAAGAGGAACACCAAGGAAAAGGGAATTCTCTTGCAAGAAAATCTATCTTGTAACATCAATAAGCTTTTATTTCATTCTTTTGATCATCAAAACCAAGAAAACAGCAAATCTTCACGCAGCATCATAGTAGATATCTCCCACGGATTTGATAGAATCAACCATAATCTTCAACATCTTCATAGAATCCATCAATAGAACAATGAACACAAAGGAATACACCATCTTTGAATGGAAATCAATCACATAATATTCATCTTCAATGTCTTCATAGTTCTCTCTATCAATCTCTCATATACAGTTACACTGTTTTGATAGAATTGACTATCTTTGGCTCTTTGTCATGGTCCAGAGGAATATATTCCTAGAAATGCTCAAATATTGACCATAACAAATCCATCTTGGACTGCAATCTTTCCACCTTATCTTGGAATAAAGGACACAATGTGGCCTGTCTCTGGAGAACTGCCAAGTCCTGCTTAGAGATAGAAGATATCATAGGAACATTAGGGCTTGGAGGAACAGACCGTGACTGCGTCAGTTGGTCTTGCAACTGCTTGATTTGGGAAGCTTGTGATTCCACTATGTCATGAGCAGTCTGTAAGGCTGAGAGTTTTGCATCTAAAAGAGTTTGAAACTCTTGAGCTTCGTTGGACATCCTCTCCTTCTCCTCTGAGATTTTAGTGACCTCTGATTGAGTTTCTGTTAACTGAATCTTCAAAGAAGATATCTCTTCTCTCTAAGCCTCAATCATTTGGGTTTGTTGCTCCATCTTCTTAAACAGATCTGCAAGTGTGTCTTTAGCAGAGGCTAACTCTGATGTTTCCTTATGCAACTGGTCCTTGGACTGCATCGGTTCTTTATAAAAAGAAGCATACAACTGTTGAAGAACACAAGCTATCACTGAAAGTTCAATTGAACTCTGGATGTCTTTACTGTAAAATATTACACGGCGCAGCGAACAGAATCTGAGAAAGAGATAGAGAGTACACAACAGATAAGAGGAGAATCAGTAAAATTCTTTAACTCCAAACAACTGATACAAAGATGGCTCTGTCCACCCGTGCGCTTCCTCTGTGTGAAGCTTAGATGGCGATCTAGACAGAAGATAGGTGAAGAGCTTAAGGCTAGCTGGAACAACAACTCTGACTGGGTGAAAGATGAGTGTGAGATGGCTGCGAAGGGGTTTAGCTTTTATAGCCCGCGAAGGTCGTTAGGTCGGCCTGCTGACCGACCTACCATATGAGCCTCCACTAGTCGGCCAGGGAATATTCCAGGGAATATTCCCTTTACCATCGGGCCGGGGGCGCTGCCCCCGGACCCCCGCCAGGGGGGCCGCTGGCCCCCCTGGGACCCCCCAGCCAGGGGCCGCTTCCGCGGCCCCCGGACCCCACAATAGGGGCCCCTTTTAACTCCCTTACCACGCAACTCAATGCAATGTGCCTCGAGTTGCTACCAGCTTAACCACTCCGTCTAACCCAAAGATTAGACCCACAACAGTCACCTTTTTGCCATCCGGTCACATAGACCTCATCTGATATACAAGTCAGGACTCAACCAATGTCCGGGCTCACATTTGGCTTCTCCTCATAATGGGGGCCTTACAACTTTGAGCACCATGGATCATTGGTAGCACCTAATGAGGGTGGGGCATTGATCATATCTAACACCCCCCCTCAATGTCCACCCATAGGTGAACTATCTCCTCGGCCCAATGCCGAGTCTCTGAAGATGAACTTGAAGCAGATCCTTCGTAAGTGCTTTGGTGAAGATATCTGCTCCATTCTCCTCTGTTGGACAGTAGACCAATTCCACTATCCCATCCTCCATCAAATCACGCACATAGTGATACTGGATCTCTATATGTTTGGTGCGTGCATGAAACACTGGATTTTTGGCAATGGCGATGCAACTCTGATTGTCACATCTCAGCACAGTTGGTTCTTCATCCTGCACTCCCATATGCCATAGAATCCTTCTCAACCATACGGCCTCACATGCAGCAAAACAAGCTGCCTTGTACTCTGCTTCGGTAGAAGACAATGCCACTGTTGGTTGCTTCTTACTAATCCAAGAGAAAATTCCTGAACCCAAAGAGAAACAATAACCAGAAACTGACTTCCTGGAATCAATGTCTCCTGCCCAATCTGAGTCACAGTTCCCCACAAGAGAAGTTCCGAAACTATATGTGATACCATAGTCAAGAGTTTTCTTCAAGTATCTGAGCACCCGCATCCCAGCCTTCCAATGACTCTCATGAGGTTTGTTTGAGAACCTGCTCAAAACACCAACAGCAAAACTGATATCTGGTCTGGTGTTACACAAGTAGATTAGACTGCCGACCAACCTCCTATACCTCCCAATG
Source organism: Lygodium microphyllum (assembly GCF_053477565.2). Classification (NCBI taxonomy): domain Eukaryota; kingdom Viridiplantae; phylum Streptophyta; class Polypodiopsida; order Schizaeales; family Lygodiaceae; genus Lygodium; species Lygodium microphyllum. The sequence goes on from NC_141155.1 coordinate 86,309,367, forward strand.
TCTGCTAGTGCTGATGTATCCTCAACGGATAACTTTACATTCACCTCCATAGGTGTAGCTATCTCCTTGCACTCGGTCATGCCAAATGCCTTCAAGATCTCCCATGCATACTTCTTCTGAGAGATGAAGATCTTTCCTGGCTCTTGCCAGACTTCAATCCCCAAACAATAGTGCAGCAAGCCCAAGTCTGTCATTTCAAACTCAAAACTCAAAGCCTTTCGAGTTTGGTCGATCATATCTTCATAGTCACCTGTAATAAGAAGGTCGTCCACATATAGGACAATCACTACAGACTTTTTACCATCCCTGTAAACATACAAGTTAGCATCTGAGGCACATCTTTTGAAGTTTAGGTTTAAAAAGAACCTATCTATCCGCTGGTACCATGCTCTGGGGGCTTGTTTCAGCCCATACAATGCCTTCTTCAGTTTACACACTTTGTTCTCAGAATGGGGGGCCTCAAACCCTGGTGGCTGAGCCACGTACACCTCCTCCTTGAGGTCACCATTTAAGAACGCTGACTTAACATCCATTTGGTACACTGGCCACTTCTTGTGGGCAGCCACTGCAAGTACCGTGCGAATAGTGGTCATTCTGGCAGTTGGGGCAAATGACTCTTGAAAATCAAACCCTTCAACTTGTGAAAATCCTTGGGCAACCAGTCTAGCTTTGTACTTTTCTAAGGTACCATCAGCCTTGTACTTTACCTTCCAGATCCACTTGGTGCCAATAATCTTCCGTTTTGCTGGCCGATCCACTAGCTCCCAAGTGTCATTCTTCATTATGCTGTCATACTCTGCCTGCATAGCAGCCTTCCATGATGGATCTGCAAGTGCTTCTTCTAAGTCAGTTGGCTCCTTTACTTCTCTCATAATCTCAACCATCAAGGCCATGTTGACTATGTGAGCAGAAGCCCTCCTTTGCTCCTCTATTCTCTGAGACCTCCTTGGTCCGTCTGCCTTCTCCTCAACAGATGCAGGCATAGGATTATTGTGGTCATAGAGCTGCTTCACCCAGCGCGGCAATGGCTTTTCCGGTGGGGTGATGTCAGGTTGGTGAACTTTTTCCTCATCATCTGAAGATGATGCTTCCTCCTCCTTAAGGATAGGGATAGCTCTCGGGACAGGTTCATAGTGGACTACTTCTTCGCTTGATGATAAAGTGGAAGACCTTGCCTTCTCCTCCTCCACTGTATGCGGCTCCTCCTTGAACACCACATCACGGCTCGCGATGATCTTCTTTGCCTCTTGGTCATATAACTTGTAAGCCTTCTGCTCATCACTATAACCCAAGAAGATACATTTTCTGCTTTTTTGGTTGTAACTTGTTTCTCTTCTCATCTGGAACATGTGCATAACATTCACATCCAAAAATTCTGAAATGTGAAACAGATGGTTTCTTACCAGTGTAAGCCTCATGAGGTGTTTTTCCCTTGAGAGCCTTTGTGTAGCTTCGATTTAGAATGTAGACTGCAGTATTAACAGCTTCAGCCCAAAAATGGTTAGGCAATCCCTTGCCCTTTAGCATGCATCTTGCCATCTCCACAATGGTACGATTCCTGCGTTCCACAACACCATTCTGCTGAGGTGTGTGAGGCGTCGTCAATTGACGCTTGATCCCTTTGCTCTTGCAAAAGCCTTCAAACTCCTTTGAGTTGAACTCACCACCACCATCTGTTCTAAATTTCTTCACACTTTTCCCTGTTTCATTCTCAACAAGTATTAGCCATTCTTTAAACTTACCAAAAGCTTGAGCCTTATCACGAAGGAAGTACACCCACATCTTCCTACTGTAGTCGTCGACAATCAACATAAAATAAGAAGATCCCCCCAAGGCCTGTGTAGGCATCTTACCACACAAGTCAGCATGCACCAACTCTAGAGGAGCATGTGCTCTATTCTTGCTTTCTTGTGGAAATGCCTTTCTCTGTTGCTTGCCCATCATACAAGCTTCACATGGTTCCTTCAATTCAGTTATTGTAGGTAGGTGAGCAACCATACCTTGCTTTTGCATCTCCTTCAATACTGCAAATCCGATGTGTCCAAACCTTTCATGCCAAAGCTTACTTGTGCCCACTCCAGCGGTGGCTGTAAGAGCACTTAGCTCATACAGGTTGTTCCTTCTTTCTCCTTTGCCAACAATTGTGCCAGCACTATCAATAATTTCTGCACCTGTCTTCTTGAACCTCACTTCATGACCAAGATCAGTTATGGCAGCAACTGATAAGAGATTTCTCCTGATTTCGGGAACATACAACACATTTGAAAGCTTTTTGACTTCACCATTTGCAGCAACAAAAGAAATAGTACCTGTGCCTGCAGCAGGGCATTTAGCATCATTTCCAACCGTCACAGTGATGGATTCTTGTAGAGGCTGCATAGAACTGTATAGACCTTTCTTGTTGGTCATGTGACGGGAGGCCCCACTATCCAACACCCAAGAGTCAGTGGTAGATTCTTCTTGCGCCGAGGAGCACACTTCCTCAATGGTCGCCATGAATAATTCCAACTCTGCTTCAGCCGTATTGGCTGTCTCTTTCCCTTTAGTTTTAAGGGTACCATTCTTTTCATCTGCCTTCTTGACACGACAATCTGCAATTGCATGTCCTTTCTTCTTACAGTAGAAGCACTCTCCTTGAAACTTCTTCTTGCCGCCCTTTTTCTTTTTGTCACCATCATTTTTGGTGGAGGAAACACCTTTGCCTTTTGCATTGGCAGAGAATGCAGCATCTCCATTGTTGCTTCCCTCTCGGGCTTTCAGCCTCAACTCCTCCTCCATTAATAATGCACAAAACTCCTCAAAAGTCAAAGCTTGAGGTCTCACCTGAGTATTAAGGGCAGTTACTAGTCCATCAAACTTTTGTGGACAAATCCGAAGACACCTCCGAGCTAGCTCTTCGCTAGTCTTTTGTATCCCAGCGCCAGCCATCTGGTCGCGCAGATTCTTAATCCGAGTGATGAATGCTTCAACCGTCTCTCCTTCAGCAAACTTCTCCGCTGCTAGTTGATTCTCCAAGTTTTGAATCCTTGTTTGGTTTCGTGTTTCATACTGACTCCTTAGTACATTCCAAGCCTCTGACGCTTTGGTTGTATGCTGAATCAGAGTCAAAACACTGTCAGAACAGCTTGTAACTAAGGCACACAATGCATCTGCATTCCTTCGTTTCCAAGCTCGTAGAAGATCTGCATTCGGAGGAATCATCACACTAGGATTTGATGGGTCGGGGGTAGGCTGTGGTTCTGCGTCAGTCCCCAGCACAGTCTCCAGAAGCTCATAAGAATCAAGGATAGTAGTAATTTTGAACTTCCACAAGGTGTAGTTTGTACCATCTAACTTGCCTTCGCTGAAGGTTGGTGGACGAATCCTCAGTGTTTGAATATCCGGTACAGCAGCACCACCTCCTGCACCGCTTCCTGATGCGCCAGAACTGCTTCCCGGAGTCGACATCGTTTCTCTTTGCTGTTGAAGCCTTTGCCTCTTGCACTCTCTCCGATCTCTAGAGCCCCCTGGGCTCTGATACCATGTAAAATATTACACGGCGCAGCGAACAGAATCTGAGAAAGAGATAGAGAGTACACAACAGATAAGAGGAGAATCAGTAAAATTCTTTAACTCCAAACAACTGATACAAAGATGGCTCTGTCCACCCGTGCGCTTCCTCTGTGTGAAGCTTAGATGGCGATCTAGACAGAAGATAGGTGAAGAGCTTAAGGCTAGCTGGAACAACAACTCTGACTGGGTGAAAGATGAGTGTGAGATGGCTGCGAAGGGGTTTAGCTTTTATAGCCCGCGAAGGTCGTTAGGTCGGCCTGCTGACCGACCTACCATATGAGCCTCCACTAGTCGGCCAGGGAATATTCCAGGGAATATTCCCTTTACCATCGGGCCGGGGGCGCTGCCCCCGGACCCCCGCCAGGGGGGCCGCTGGCCCCCCTGGGACCCCCCAGCCAGGGGCCGCTTCCGCGGCCCCCGGACCCCACAATAGGGGCCCCTTTTAACTCCCTTACCACGCAACTCAATGCAATGTGCCTCGAGTTGCTACCAGCTTAACCACTCCGTCTAACCCAAAGATTAGACCCACAACAGTCACCTTTTTGCCATCCGGTCACATAGACCTCATCTGATATACAAGTCAGGACTCAACCAATGTCCGGGCTCACATTTGGCTTCTCCTCATAATGGGGGCCTTACAACTTTGAGCACCATGGATCATTGGTAGCACCTAATGAGGGTGGGGCATTGATCATATCTAACATTTACAGAGGAATGGAATAGCATCTCCTGATACTAGACTGTTCAATGAAGAGACTGATATGTCCAAGGAACCCTCTCGATGTGCTTTGAAAAAATTATTACATGTGAGGTAAGCAAGGAGGTCATTGCCAGTAGCAAGAATTGTGACTGAAGTAAGAACTGAAGGAGCTTTATCTGCCACACACTTCAAGCGCTTTCGCTGAATGACCAATGGAGGAGGAGAATCAAGATCCTCTATATCAATAGGTTATGACTCTTTTGAAGGTGGTGGAGGAGGTATTGGATCAGATGGAGGAGGTGGTAGCACACCCTTCTTTAGGCCTGAGTATGTCAAGAAAGCATACATGTAAAAACCATAGGTAATATTTGTGACATTTCCCCTGGTTACTTTGACAAAATATTGATCCCTCTTTGTAAGCAGGTAAGTGCTCCAATCAATAGCTACTCCTTTTAACACCATCCTAGAAGCTGTAAAGAGCTCTTTGGACAAGTAATGGGATGGTGTTTTGGCAGGCATAAACTTGTCTTGGAGAAACTGGCAGACCAACTTCCACACAAGATTAGTAATCATAGAAAAAGATACTCCTGAAGTGTTGATAGCTTTCTCGACATCGAGAATTTCCTTGGTCTGCTTCTGTAACAGCTTAAAAATCTCATCGTTGGAGAATAATTGTCTAGCTGTAACAAAGGGCTCTCCTTTGTAGGGAAGAGACAAAGCCTTTCCTAACCCTTGGGGTGTCAATGTCATGGCAGCACCATGAACCAGTCCCGACTTCTTGTTGTAGAAGGCAAGGAACTCATCACACAAGGATGGATCATTTGGAATCAAGGGGAATGAAGTAGCCACGAAAGTCGCAAGTCTTGCTTTCGCTATAGGCTTAAAAGCCAGTAGGGAAGAATAATCCCTACTGACCAGTGGGACATACTGGATAGGAGGAGGAGCGTGAGGTGCCATTCAGATGAAAAACACACACACCACAATACAAACAATCACAAAGAATGCTTGCAAAACAACCAAAGGGCTATCCAAAAGAAATCAATTCAAAGAAGGACACACATACACAAACGTAACTAACCCATTTACCACCCCAAACAATCCACGTCCTAGAAAAAAATCTGCATGACCTCTACACATATGTGACCGAAAACTTCATTCGATGCAACAAACAGGCACCCAAATCCCCGTATTAGGCAAGAAAGAAAGAAAACTACAAACCGTACCCGTAATCATAGCACATAGATAAATCATAACACCATAAAAATGTACATCAAGACCGGACCATAACCTTGACCATCAATTTCAACTTAGAGGACTTTACGCACCCATCCCACAAAATGTGTTTATTAAAAAGGAAAAAAAAGTGCAATGAGGGGGAATTATTTTAATGAAGGGTTCATTTTAAGAAATTATTAACAATGGGTGACATTTTATTAAGTTATAAACCTTAATAAAAAAACGGCGATTTCTTCTTAAAATTTTAATTACAAATTATTAGGGTGAAATGGTGCTTTATCGAAACCTGGATTACGATTCCCAGACAAGCTCTCTAAATGCAAATTCCTTAATTAAAATTTAATAGTGATGTGGAGCACTTTTTTGCCAACGCGTGTTTTTTTGTGACAGCCGGTTCATTTTTATTAACAATTAAGGTATCTCTTAAGCGCACGTAGCATGTGCAAAGTGAACGGCTGGTTCATTTTTATTTATTAAATTGTGTGTTTAGCGCGAATGCGCGCGAAAAAGATGGGTGAAAAATAGTTTATTTTAGCAATTAATTGTGGTTAAGGGGGTAATGAAAATAAATAAAGCTCACAAAATAAATACATGGTAGGGGTGTGTATGCAATAAACTAAAGGTGTACGGAGTAGTTCCCCGAAAGCACTGAATCCAGTCAAACAAAAACAAAGACCACTGACTGAAAAAAAAAGCACCTTAGTGTTTTCGTTGATTTTTATTTTTTATTTTTTATTTTGTTTTTTTTAAATTTTAGGTGTATTTGTATTTTTTTAGTGTTTGGTTTTCTTTTAGGTGTATTTGTATTTTTTTAGTGTTTGTTATTTTTTTAAAAAAAATTGTTGTGTATTTTTTAATAATAATAATAATAATAATAATAAAATCAAAATATATAACATATGGATACGTTATGAAGCGTAAGAGTGAATTTCCAGCCATCTAGCAAGTGTCCATAATGTATATTAATTCAGCCATGATTTTCAGCTGATTTTTTAGGATTTAAAATGAAATTTTATGAAGTGTAGTATTAAAATTAGGGGTTTTTAGCTTCAAAGAATATTTTTGCCTTTTATGAAAACATTTTTAATTGAGAATTTAGTAGCAAAAGGGCCAGGGGGTTTATGGAATTTTTTGGGGGGATTTTTTTGAATTTATTTATGAATTTTTACTAATTTTTAATGAAATTTACTCAATTTTCATGTAATTTTAAAGTAATTTTCAGATTTTAAATTTTTTGCATTTTATTTGTTATAATTTCCACTTTAAAAATATTCCAAATAATTTAAAAAATAATGGTAAAATTTTTAAAAAATTTATGTAAATTTTTAATGATTTTTAAATGAATTTTTGAAAAATTTTAATGTTTTTTCTGTTTATTTTGATGTATTTTTATATATTTGCGGGTTGGAAAATACAAGGCTGTACTCAGGCTACGTGTGAACAAGGAAGGATGACTATGTGTGAACGGCGAGTCTGCAATACTCCACCGCATGGACAAGTCGGAAGCGCGTCCTCGGCATGAATGCCTGCGAGCACACCCGTACTCAGCAGGAAAAAGAACAGAAGAGAAAGGGCAAGAACGGGGGCTAACTGAGTAGATTAGGTGAATTAGGTTAGCTTAGTCTGATAAAGTCAATTAAGTTAATTTAGTTGAATAAATCAATTAAGTTAGTTAAATTAGGTCAGTGTGTTAAGGTAGGTCAGTCAGGTCAATTAAGTCTGGTTAATCTAGGTAGGTCAGTTTAGTCAAGTCTAGTTAGTTAGGTCAGGTTTGGTTAGTTAGGTCTGGGTAAGTCGGGTCTGGTTAGTCTAGTCTAGTTAGGTTAAGTCTAACCAGGTTTGGTTAGTGCTGGTTAGTTAGGTCAAAGCTAACTAGGTTAACTAGGTTAGGGGGTTAAACTAACTAGGGTTAGTGGAGGGGGTTAACTAACTGAGGTTAGTTTAGGGGGGTCCAACTTATTGAGGTTAGTTAGGGGGGGTCAACTAACTAGGGTTAGTTAGTGGGGGGGGGTCAACTAACTAGGGTTAGTTAGGGGGGGTCAACTAACTAGGTTAAGTTTGTAACTAAGGTTATAGTAAGGTTAGATTAATGTTAGATTAACGACTAACCTGTCTGGGAGGAGGAGGAGGAGGAGGAGGGGGAGGAAGAGAAGGTGGCAACCGAAGCGCACTGGCGGTGGGAGCGCGGTGAGGAGGGGGAAAGAAGGGGAGGAAGAGGTGCTGTAGGTGGGGGTAGGGGGAGGAGGGGGTAGAGCAGGGTGGTGGAGGGGGAGGTGGAGGAGGAGGAGGAGGAGGGGGTAGAGCAGGGTGGTGGAGGGGGAGGTGGAGGAGGAGCAAGAGGAGGGGGAGGGGGCAGCGCTGGTGCGGGGGGCGCGAGGGAGGCGGTGGAGTGCGAGGAGGAGGAGGCGCTAGCGGTGGGGGCGACTACACGGAGTGGCAGGGCGTCGTCCAGAGGACCAGGCGGGGCGGCAGGGCGTCGTGTAGAGGACCAGGTGGGGCGGCAGCCTGGAGGGAGAAGAGAAGGAGGAGGAGAAGAAGAAGAAGAAGAAAGGGGAGAAGAAGGAGGAGGAAGGAGGGAGGAAGGAATGAGGAAGGAGCAGGGAGGGAGGGACGCGACGCAACGGCATAGGTAGGTTTTTCTTTCTTTCTTTTGTCTTTAAAAAATAATAATTCTTTTCTTTATTTATTGCTTCTTTCTTTTCTTCCTCCTTTGTTGTTTGTTTTTTTTTCCTTCTTCTTGATGTCTTCTGTTTGTTTCTCTTTGTTTTTTTTTTCTTTGTGCTTGGTTTTGTTTTTGTTTTTTTAAATAATTATTTTTTGTGTTATTTATTTATTTATTTTTGTTTGTTTAGTTTTGTTTTGTGGATTTATGTATTATAATGATTATGTATGAGGTTGTGTTTGTTTGTTTTTTTTTCTTTCTTTGTGGGCTTGTGGTTTGTGTGTTTTTTTTTAAACGGGAAAAAATAAAAATAAAATAAATAATGAAGTGGAAAATGGAGGGGCAAGAAACACACCCTCGACCCGTACGCATGCGCGGGTAGGGGTAAAAAAAAATTTGCAGTGACGGGGAAAACGGGTAGGGACGGTGACGCACAAGCCACGGACACCATGGGGGCATCTCGAGGCGCGTAAAACCAAAAACAGGCACGTTCACGCGTGATACGAGAAACACGGTCACACGGGAAAAAGGAAGAAAAATTAATAAAATCCAAACCATTCGTTGGATCAAAAATCCGTAAAAAGAAAAATGTGCCGGGTGATGAGGGAAAAAGGATGGAAACATGGAACACGAGTTCCGGGGCAAAATCAGGGTATTCACATGGGAAAAACGTAAAAAACAAACCCGAAGAAACATACGGGTATTAATATTGAAAAATCCGCGCATCCTAACGAAGTGTGGAAAGAAGAAAAATTGTGCAAAATAAGGTTGCCAACAACCCCATCACAATAAAACACAGTTCCGATCAAGATAGGACGTGTTCACATGGGAAAAATCCAAAAAATAGGCCTAAAAATGGACTTAAAAATTAATACGGGAAGAACTGTGTACTGGAATAGAGAAAAGTAAAATAAAAAAATGTCCGAAAGAAAGGGATGCATAGGGTTGGCACATCAAAACTCAGTTTGGGTGAAATTAGGAGGGGTTCATGTGGGAAAACACAAAAATCACACTCGAAAACACTCAAAAAAATTAATGACCTAAAATTCGACAGTCGAAAGAGGGGGGAGAAAAAATAAAAAAGGGAGGGAAAAGCTGGCAGGACACGACTGTCAAATCAAACTGGAATTCTGGTGAAAATAGGGTAGGTTCACATGGAAAAATGTGAAAAATAAGCACAAAAAAGGCCCGAAAACCCGTAAAAATTAATAACGGATGAACCGTTCATCGAAAGGACACAAAATAAAAAGGAAAAATGTCAAGAGGAAGGGGTAGGACAGGGTTGGCATATCGGACTAGGGTTCTGAAGCAATAAAGATGCATTCACATGGAAAACCGTCTATTTACGATAATTGCTTCAAAAATTAATAACTTGAAAACTGTCTGTTAGAACAGGGGTCGGTAAATAGGAAAAATAGACAGTTTGAAGGGATGAACAGGGCTATAAGGTTGGATTTGGATTCCGGTGAACGTACGGTCCGTTTGTATGAAAGAAGTGCAAAACCAAGAATAATGGCAAACAGTCAAGAAACAACCCCGGGGATAGGGTGAAATAGAATGGAGGAGTGGGGAAGGGACCCCATCAGTGTAAAATGAAGTCATGGCATAGATGCATAATTATAATAGGGTATATACATGGAGGTATGCAACATTAACGTGCATGGACGCATCCCCACACTTAGAACCTTAGCAGGAAGGGTAGACAGGATAACAAGGACCTAATACCACACATCAGACCAACCATGAATGTCCCCACACTTAAGACATAACTATCACTATGAAATAGAAGGTGTAGGGTTAGAAAAACTTGGCCCATATTGTCGAGGAGGAATGTTGACTATCGAGGTTGCGTCTGGTGTCGTTGTGTCGGTTGCAGGAGGTAACAAGGTATCTCCATAGCACTCGGCTAACATCCTTTATGGCAGGGACCATGCGGCAACACCCATGGAGGTAGTTGGTTGAAGAAATAATAGGAAATTTATCGATGGCGAGGGATATTGCACTCAACTCATGATCACTTAAATGGAATGAAAGAGCACTCACTCGCCCCATTACTAACATCACTCGAGCAAATAATGATGAAAACCCAGAGCTCACACCCGGTTTAGGAATCGACAAGGGAATGGTGCAGAGGGAGTATGTCAGGGTACACAATTGATGGTGCCGCAATGTGTCCAACCCGTCTGGCATAGTAGGTGCAAGGAGGAAGGCCAGGGAGCCTTATAGTGCAATGTACAGAGCAGAGTGACGTGTCCTATGCTTATGGCAGAGACCCATCCCGTGGGTGCATAGGGAAATAGAAACGTACCTGACTCCAATTGTCGTAACGTCCCTCAATCCTGACCTCTCGATAATTGATTGAAGAAACACCAGTCACACTCAGCCCACCCTCTGTCTCTCGCTCTAATGAAAGATACCGAGGGCAGCCCTTTCCTGAAACCCATTGATGTAATCCTCACTATGTCTTGTGTAGAGGTTGTATGCCTTGTGCGCATTTGATGGTGCAACTGTGCATCCTACCCTGTGTTGGTATATGGTGCAAGAAGGAAGGCCAAGGAGCCTTATGGTGCAATGCACAGGAACAAATCGTGCATTGTGCATTGAGAGGCCCATCCCGTGCGTGCAACACTCAATTCACACATCTCACCTCTCATTTGATTTAAAGGGAAAGATTGGTCACTCACCCCACCCTCTGTCTCACTCTCTGATAGATACAGAGGGCAGCCCATACTCATCATGTCGGTTGTTGTTGTCATCAGGATCTTGAAGATAAGGCGTACCCAGGGAGGCAGCCTACAAATCTCATATTTCAATGATTTGTAAGAAGAGTCGTCTGTTAAGAAGGGCAGATAGACTGATATTACAGAAACAGCGCACCAAGGGAGGTGGCTTCAAATTACTAGCTGAAGTGGTTCTGATGGTGATGAGTCAGCTATCTTGAATTGCGGGGTGTTTCCACCTTTTCCACAGTCAGCTTCCCGCCCAAGGGTGTTTCCACCTTTTCTTGGAACGAGGCCTGTTATGATAGGGAATTTCTTCCTTTTCTCCCATAACAGTTTGTTTGTTTTGTTTTGTTTTGTTGTTATTTTCTTTTTCTTTTTTTTTTTAAATTAAGAAAGAGAATGGTAGAAATACCATATGTCAGGACCAACCTCGCCACCGTTGTTGGATCAGACGAGAAGAAAACAATGTCGGGTTGAGATGTTTCTGCGAGGGGGTAGCAGAACGAGACCGCCTCATGAGGAGAATCATAAGGGCTATCAGAAGCATGACGAGAAGGACAGTGCGACGCCCAAAAGGGAAAGGATCGGTCGACAGTGATTGTCAAGATCCCCAGGGAGCGAATTACATCTTCAGGCGATAGCCATTGATTAGGAAAGAATTATCAGAGGCATCACCTGAACAGAGCCGTTAGGATTGACAATAAGTACCTTATATGGGCCCATCCACCGTTGTTGAAGCTTGCCAAATCTCGAATCATAGGCTAGAACAAGATCACCTTTTTTGAACTCCTTGTGCTTGATGAAACTGTCATGATAGGCCTTGCGTCGCGCTTGAGTAGTTTCCATGCACTGTAGGGCCATCCGTCGTATCTCATCCAAGCATTCCAAGTGCAGAAGATGGCATTGCAGTGACTCATTATCTCCCAAGAGTTCTTTAACTGCCACTCGCAAAGAGGGAAATTCGAGCTCAACAGGGAAGACGGCTTCTATACCATACACTAGCTGGAAAGGGGTCTGTCCTGTAGTTGCCTTATGGGAGGTTCTGTATGCCCAGAGGGCCTCTGTAAGTCGATCATCCCAATCACGATGATGTGCGGCAATCATTCTTGTCAGAATCAAGCGGAGAATGAGATTGGTGACTTCAACTTGGCCGTTGGCTCTGGGGTAGTAAGGAGTGGACTTGCGATGGTGGCAGATCTTATATAGTTCTGTCAGCTCCTCCATAATTTTGTTAAGGAAATGAGTACCTCTGTCACTCACCAGCTCAAGGGGATTGCCAAAACACGTAATAATATTCTCATACATGAACAGGGCTACGCTGTTACCATCATCCCGCTTCAGAGCTTTAGCTTCACACCACTTTGTGACATAATCTGTACATACTAAAATGTATCTATTCAGCTTCCGTCTGGGGGGTGGATCAATGGGACCCACAAAATCAATCGCCCACTTTTCGAACGGCTTTAGGGGAAGAATGGGTTGCAGTGGCATGGCACTTGTTTTGGTGGGTTTCCCCATTTGCTGACAAGCACCACATCTCTTACAGTAATCGTATGCATCCTTGTGGAGGGTCAGCCACCAGTATCCTGCTAATAGAGCCTTCCTGGCTGTCACTTCTTATGCGAAGTGTCCACCACATGGTTCGTCATGGCATGTTTTCAATACTATGCCAATATCATCCCCTGCAACACATATTTGGAGCACTTTATCTTTGCCTCTCTTGTACAGTGCACCGCCTAGCAAAGTGTAGGGGGCTGCTTCTAACAGAAGCTTCTTCTTCTCACGGCTTGAGATGCTAGGAGGATACTATTGAGTTGCTAGGAGATTGGCTATGTCTGCACACCAAGGAGTAACTATTTCAATTAGAAACAAGGAAGCATCAGAAAGGTCTGGATCATCCTGTTCCTCTTCTTCTGTTTGAGGGATCCATGATAGATGATCGGCTAGGACATGGGAACGGCCAAGCTTAGTGACCACTTCAAAATCGAACTCCTGGAATAGGAGCAACCATCTCATCAGTCATCCTTTAACATCCGCTTTGTTCATCAGGAAGGACATGGCTTCATGATCCACATAGAACTTGAAATGCATTGACAATAGATAGTGTCGAAACTTCTCCAGTGCAAACACCATTGCCAAGCATTCAAGCTCTGTCACTGTATAGTTCCATTTCCTATTAGTAACCTTTCGACTTGCATAATATATTGGTTGATCTAATTTAGAAGGGCCCTTTTGACATAAGACCGCGCCTAGCCCTTCAAGTGATGCATCTGTGTGCACATGAAACTCCTTTGTCCAATCAGGAGGCTGTAAGATAGGTGCTTGGATCAGGCATTGTTTTAGGGTATTAAAGGCCTCTTCACAGTCATTAGTCCAAAGGAAGTCAACTTCTTTCCTTAGGAGCTTGTGCAGAGGGGCTGTCTTGGTTGCAAAATGTGCAATAAATCTTCTGTAATAGCCCACATGGCCAAGAAATCCTCTCAATTGTTTGAGGTTTGTTGGCGCTGTTAAGGTGGCAATCTTCTCAATCTTTGCCCGGTCTGTTGCAATCCCTTGTGCATAGATAATATGGCCCAAAAGAACTCTCGAGGAGACACCAAAGACACATTTGTCGGGGTTGAGAGAAATCCCATACTCTCGGTATCTGTCAAAACATTGCTCTAGGTGTTCCCAGTGCTCACGGATTAAGCTATAGACACAAAAGTCATCAAGATACACCTCAATGAAATCATGCAGATGATTCTGGAAAGCAGCCATCATTACTCGTTGGAAGGTGGCAGGAGCATTACAGAGCCCAAATGGCATCACTCTATAGGCATAGGTCCCCCATTCTGTGGTGAAGGTTGTTTTGGATTGGTCCTCTTCTGCAATTTGGACTTAGTTATATTGGCTGAATCCATCCAAGAGGGAATGCAACTCATGGCCTACCATTGTGTCCAACAGTTGGTTTATAAAAGGGATAGGAAAATGATCATTCTTCATCTTCGAATTGAGCTTTCAAAAATCGACACATTTTCGAAGTTTCCCGTTCTTCTTGGGTACTACCACAATGGGCGAAACCCATTCACTGTTAGCCACAGGATAAATGAACTCTGCTTCAAGAAGTTTGAATAATTCAACCTTCACCAGTGCAGAATAATTAGGATTCATACGCCTTTGTCTTTACCTTACAGGTTTGGCATCAGGCTCTAGGTCAATATGATGCTGGCAAACTATGGGATCAATCCTTTTTAGGTCTTTATACGACCAAGCAAACACATCTAAGTTCTCCTTTAATAAATCTTGCAGGACCACTAGTTCTTCTTCTGGAAGATTGAGGCCCACTTTTAGGTGACGTTCGGTACCTTCAGTATCCAAGAACGTTACTTGCCTTTCACCTTCCACTTCGCAGATAAATGTCCCACGTATTGCTTCTGGATAGAGGTCTGACTCTTTCAAGAGAGTAGTATCCTCATCTGATGTTTCACTAGAGCCAGTATCCTCCAGATGACTCATTCTTCTGCTGCGGTTGCTGAAAGGGTATCAAAGCTTTGTTTACTTCTGTTTGAGTGGGACCTCTTCAGGACTCAGGGATTCATCTTCAGAGGATGCGTCCAAGAATTTCACATAGCAGGGACCTTCTAGGGGCCGTGGCTCTAAGGGCTTTGGCTTCTATTGGCAGGGGGCATCATCATCATCTTTTCTCTGGATTGAATAGTCAGGGCAATATGAGCCACTAGTAAACTTACTTTTTATGCTTTTAATCCATTGCTTATACAGATTCTGTATACTTTGTGGTCCATTGGTCAACCCAAATAGAACCATAGTCATTCCATCCAGCACCCAGAGATCTTCGACCTCCTCTGAGGTCTCTGTAGGGACATCAACAAGATCATCCTCTATCAGAGAAAATTCTTTATTTGCACTTTCATAACTTGCTTCATTTTCTTCCTCATCATTTTTATCCTCTTTCTCTGGAGGCTCTGTCTCTGCTTCTGTAGAGGCTTTGTAGTAGGAGAAGAACATATATTCCGCCTCTGCATCTGCTTCTGCTTCTGTCATAGCTTCTGACTCTGCTTCTGGCTCTAGCTCTGGCTCTAACTCTGTATCTGTTATACTATCTCTGTATTCGCTCTGTCTCTATTCTATAGCCGCTCTGTATCTGCTCTACCTCTATACTATCTCTGCCCTGTAATTGTACTGTCTCTGTACTGTCTCTGCTCTCTCTCTGCGGCGACTGTCATGTAACAGGGAGAACAATACATCCACGCTTCTATTTCACTGTCAGAGGTGATTTCAGAAGTTAATTCTAGTTGAGACAATAGGTATTCACCCATGGACAAGGATTTTACTTCCCTTGGCAGTTGGCTTACAGTGCCCACTGTTAGGGACTGTGCCTCTGTTTTCTTAGGAAAGATATGCTTAACAGCCTCTTCATCTCTTGATGTACCATCGGTTATCTCGTTGGAGGAGTCAGTTATGACTTCGATGGATGTGGATCCATTGCCTTTTTGCGATCCATATAGCTTTAACATCACTTTGTTGGGCCCTCTGTCTAGAGTTAGGGCTCCTTTGAACCAGTCCGTCCTGGCTCTTGCTTCAAAAAGCCAAAGTCTTCCCAACAGCAGAGGGTATGAGGTCCCATAAGAATTTGGTTTGACCATTAGATATGTCAACCAATAATCTCTTTCTGCAAGGGTTGTTTTTATGTATGGGAGGACGCCCAACGGTTTGACTCTGCTTTGGTCTGCCAATTTGATAAGCCACTGTGTAGGTTGAATTCCTTGCAACCCTAAGTCCTTATTGTCACATCCGTCATTATGTTTATTGATGAGCCTCCATCAATCAATGCATCTCAAATGAAGCATCCTTCTATCCATACACTAATCTCTGGGGTTCCAGGATCTAGGAAGACATTAGCCACATCTACTTCCTCTACAAGCTCTGGGGCCTTATTGGTCTTGGTCGCTGTTGAAGGAGCAATCCTTAGTCCACGTCTTCTTGTCAAGATGCTTTTGAATCTCTTTCGGCAGCTGGGAGACAGCATCAGTAACTTTCGGAATGTTAATTTTGGTTTAAAAGTGTCTAGGTCTTTGACCAAGTCATAATCTTTGATAGGATCCACAGGCTTCTCTAGCCTACTGGGGAATGGGGCTACACCCATTTTCATCTTTCCTTTTTCTTCTAACAATTGCAGCATCGGCACTTCCTTTGTTTTTGGAAGGGCTTCTGTCTCATCTATCTCCTGGGCCTCTGGTTGTGTCTTTGGGACTGTCTCTGTAACTCTTTGTGGCACTACAATGCTTTGTACTGCACTATTCTGTTCTGTACTGCTCTGTCCCTTTGTGGGTAGGTTGAACTTCACAATCTTGGCAGGAGAGTTATTTTCGTTCTGAATAACTAGTTCCTTATTCTTGGTGCGTGTAATAGCGGCAACTTCCAACTCTACCAAATTGGAGGCATGCTCTTGTACCTTTTGTTGGCTATCAGTGCCATTGGCCTTTACAGAGGCTCGGCTTAGACAGTCCTTTGCAGTGTGGCCTTCTCCTTTGCATCAGCTGCATAAGGGCTTGTAATCCACAGATCGTCTAGGGTTTGGACAATTTGGGGAGATATGTCCCTTTTCTCCACACCTATAACACCACTTCTGATCTCTGACCACCGCCAGACTGTCGGCCTCTGTAACTTTGAGAGAGAAACCTCCTTGGACCAAAATTAGGACCAAATTCCCTAGGCTTGGGTCAAATATCCTGTGTTGTCATTTTGGATTCTAGCAAGTTGAATCTTGCATTTTCATCCTTCTGTCTTCGTTCATGCATCTCTTTTAGAGAGCAAATATCCTCTGTATGGTTTTTCCGCAAACAATAGGAACAGAAGGCTCCAAGAATGGTTGGTTTTCGGGCACATTCAGTGGGCTAAATGTCCCGCTTGATGACACTTTCCACACCATGTATTAGAGCGCATCACATCTCTTCCAGCTCCCACAGGAGTGGATATATTGGCGGTATTCACCTTCAGCATCTATAGCTGCTCTGTAATCACATCCAGAAGCTCTTTCTTGATACTTGCAACTGAATTGGATAAGTAGTCCTTCAGATTTTCACCTCCTGAAGTACTTGTAGTGGGATTTTGGGAAGCGTTTGTAATTACTGCATACACTGGTTGGGTCGATCCAGAAGGTTCTCTATTCTGGCTCTGATTCAGAGCTCCTATTGAGACTTGGGGTTGTTGATTCCAGTTGATAGGGTTCCACTATTGTTGAGTAGCCATTGGAGGAACTGTTTGAGGCCACTGTTGCTATGGTTGAACCATCATTTGAGGCACTGTTGTCTGCGGTGACCACACTAGATTAGGTGCATTATATTGCGGCACTCTTTGCATTTGGGGATGGGGTAGGGAACTATCCCTGGGACTGCATTTGGTGGATATACCATTCCTGGCATGGGAGGAGGTAAGGCTCCTCTTCCTCGAGTCATTGACAGCCTTGCTTCAACTTCATCATACAATCTTGCACCTTCCACTGCAGCTTGCAGATTGATTAGTCTTCTCAATTCCACGAACTTGCGAACTTCTAGTTGTAGGCCCCTGAGAAACACTTCTTTCTGGATAACTTCGTCCAAATGATGGTTAGTCCATCTCTTCAGGATGGATTCCATTCGCGAGACATAAGCTTCTACTCTTTCTCCAGAGGACTGACTTAGGTTCATGAACTCCTCTCGCATCTGCTCTTCAAAACCTTCATGCCTGAATTTAGTGAGGAAGGCCAACTTCAGGTGTCCCATGTGCCAAAAGTTCTTGCTACTTGTCTCTCGTACCACTGAAACGCCGCACCCTTGAAAGTGGCGGGGAATATTGCTAGCCAATGCTCATGGGTTCTAGCATTGTTAGCCACACATGCTACCATGAACTCTGCTACATGAATATCAGGGTCTTCATTGTACTCTCCCTTAAAAACTGGCAATGGGACTACATTTGTTGGCCTGTCATCAATATTTCCAGGACGGATCTGACTAGGAAGGGGACCTTGAGTCACCATAGGGACTTCTGTAAAGAGTGCTTTTAGGGCGTCAAAGGAGGCTTCTGTTGTAAGCTCGTTCTCAGCTTGGATTTTTGCATTCTCTCTTCTCACATACCTTTGGACTCGTTCTAATGCTTGCCTCTTTATTGCGTCATTCATCAGGGGGTTGGCTCCAACCAGTTGGTTTGGACTCAACAGGATAGTATTAGAGAGGGCTTTAGTCTCTGAGGGATTCTTTGGCCAACATCTCCTCTACTTCTTTTCAACATCTCTGAATTCAGCTTTCAAACCACTACAGAGGGGAAGATATTACATTCTAAAAGTATCAAAACTCATTCTTCTTAGAATCGTTGTTGTGTTATTATAATAATGCCAGCTTCTGAGGGTTTCAACAGTGTATGTTATGAAAAACACTCTGTCTACCAACTTTTAGTGGGTTGCTAATTGGACAAACAGAAGATTGTCAGTGCACCAAGCATACCAAGATACAAGTTTCTGCTGCTTCACTAGGAAAAGGAAACAGTCCACCACATAGAGCATGCATCATGATGGTGATATGTTTCCGCCATTGTGGGATGAACTTCTTGTGGAAAGTGAGAAATTCCAACTCTTCAGTGGAAGAAGGAACCTTGCAAAGATCCATTGAATTTTCCTCTTCTTGACAATGCCATTTCCTTCATTTTCAGCCTCTTCTAGTGCTTGTTGATGGCAAGTTTCCCCGGCTGCGCACCAAAAACATGGAGCCCCAAGAGGAACACCAAGGAAAAGGGAATTATATTGCA
The DNA here is from genome assembly GCF_053477565.2 of Lygodium microphyllum. Classification (NCBI taxonomy): domain Eukaryota; kingdom Viridiplantae; phylum Streptophyta; class Polypodiopsida; order Schizaeales; family Lygodiaceae; genus Lygodium; species Lygodium microphyllum. The sequence goes on from NC_141155.1 coordinate 86,328,019, forward strand.
AGAAAATCTATCTTGTAACAGCAACAAGCTTTTATTTCATTCTTTTGATCATCAAAACAAAGAAAATAGCAAATCTTCACGCAGCATCATAGTAGATATCTCCCACGGATTTGATAGAATCAACCATAATCTTCAACATCTTTATAGAATCCATCAATAGAACAATGAAAACAAAGGAATACACTATCTTTGAATGGAAATCAATCACATAATATTCATTTTCAATGTCTTCATAGTTCTCTCTATCAATCTCTCATATACAGTTACAATGTTTTGATAGAATTGACTATCTCTGTCTCTCTGTCTCTCTGTCTCTCTGTCTCTCTCTCAATAATACATCATATTCTCACTAAAATACTCTCATAATAATCCTCAATAATCCTTCTTAGGTCGTGGATGCACCTCCCAAGAGGTATGTTTGATATGAAGAGTCACCAGAGCCACTACAGTGTCTTTTCACAGCTCACTACTGTCACTGTCACTCAGTCTTCTCTTCAGACTTCAGCAGCTGCTTCTTCCACTTGTTTTAGCTCTTTTGAACTTAGATTCATCCTTTCCAAAAGTTAGAAAACTTTCCCAAAGTCACACATACATTCTACAGAACACTTACAGAAGATCTACAGAACAATTACAGTATAGCACTAGAGCAACTACAGTATAGTTAGAGTACAGAGACAGAGTAGAGATAGAGGCTCTACAGAAGGTCTACAGAGGATTACAAAAGGTCATCAGAACCTCATAACTCATACTCAAACCATTCCATACTATCAAAAACTATTCAATAGGATTCCAAAAGATCTCAATCGTCATCAATCATCAATCCATGCTTCATACAGAAGAAAATCAGAACAAAACAGAAGCTATACAGAAGGTATACAGAACCAATCAGAACCTCAACAGAACATCATAGAGCTTCATATCTCCACTAAGAATCAACATGAACTTCCAAAACATAATCAATATAATCCAAAACACTCTCAAATACTTCCATTAACAACCATACACCACTCTAAATCCATAAAAAATCAATCATTCAGACCTTTAAAAAAACAAAAATCAGTCAAAAATTCAGTCTTTTTCCACTCCCAATAATGATTTAAAAAAATCCAATTAAAGCTATTAAAAAGGGGGGTTCCTACATGAAGGGGACATGTATTACATTCTCTCCCTAGTGTAACATGCCTGCCTGGCTGTCCAAGCACTCTTTAGCGATCCGAGTCTAAGCGACGCCGCCCGACACTCCCATGGAATGTCACGGGGTTTGTTGCCTAGGGTTTCTTGAGTCTTCCTCCCAACAAAACGTTCGAAGTCGAACCCATTAGGATCGACCTGAAACTTGGGTAGTCAAGGTCTCCTAACACCATTCTAGTGTCAAGTCTTGGACATCCTACTACTTTACCAGAGATACCCAAGCCAAAGCAAACCTATGTTGTACTTGGTTCAAAGAGAATGAGAAACGAGAGGGATGCACCACTCAACCTCTTTGCCCATAGGGTACAGTCCCATTCTGGTCCCCTAAAATGGCATGAATCAGGTTCTAACCTAACGATTCCTAAGGGTTGGTCGACGGTAAAACCTTATGAGAAGCCTCCCAGTTCTCTAGGACCACCCTACCATAGGATAGACTCGTCAAGGGTTCCGCCCAAGCGCTTCCCTTGATAGATTTAGTTTTCTAATTAGGTCCTATCACATTTATGTGTGACATTGAAAATCAGCTTCCTTAATTAGGCCTTTTAGGGAATGGGGTTCATTTGCATAATTTATGGCACAGGCATGAATACAGAGCAAGCAGTACTTTTGACAAACAAATTCCTTAACTTATCTTCAAGTTAATCTTTGTCTCTTGCCCATACATGAGAAATTACATATTCCCTTCTGGCCAACAGAAGTACCCGGTCCAAATCATATGGCACCATAATTTCCATCCTTTATCTAGAATAGGATCTCCCAACACCATACAGATATTGGGCTCATGCAGTCTTCAATTCCGTTCCAGACTAGGCAAGGGGTGTCCAGAGCTCCACCTTACCCCAAGTGGTCTAAGAGTGAAACAAAATTTCCGTAGTTGGCATTTTCACCACTTGAACTTTGGCTCATGAATCGAGCAATGCCCTCTTGGGTTAATCTGCATTGCGATCTTGGAGATGATCCACCCGTGTAAAATATCCTTTCCTTAATTAATTCATTTAGAAATAAAGCGCAAGCAAGGCATTCATCCCTAATATAATCTTTCAGAGAACATTCCTTTATCCCCATGCAACATGTCATCACAGACCTCTACCATGCATTTACCATCAATCAGAAGCACTTGAAATAATAATCCAAACCATAATCCAACAATTAGTTGAATGTAAAAGCATTTAGGGTGTTATTCGATCAACCGACAAAACAATGGTACTCTTTTCCAAACATTGAAAGAATAGTTGTGATAACCGTTCCATCGCATATTCGCTCTTCCCCTTGGGATCTAAGCGATTCTATGCAAAATTTACTTAACACTTTGGCTAAGACACATGCCAAGGCCTCATACAACTATGCAAGAATGTAAATTCTATTGAGCACTTACATTGATCAACAATTCGACCTTTTTCCCAACAAGTTTAGAAGTATTGGTATGTACTTGATCCCATGGTTTCCTAATCCCTTGAGTTCTTCACTTGCCTTTGAGACCTAGAGATGTTGTTTACATCTAGCCCAACCCCGAATAGGACTGATAAACATAGTCGCTATCGAACAGATCTCAAGGCATCATAGTTTTAATCCTGATGATTGTTGTTTTTACTAGCTAAGCACAACATCAAGATCCCAAATCTATCAAACATGAGCTACTAATGAGAGCTTGGGAAAAGGTCTAGAGCTTCAAAAATGATTCTCTTCTAGACTAAGCTACTTGGCATGCAGTCCTTCAGGCATGCAGGTTGCAACATATACCTTTGAAGGGATGAAAATGCACTTACTATTGCGAGGATGTGCTTGAAGCCTTATATGTTGTTTATGAATTCATCGCATAGCATCTAAATACAATTAACTTCTCTTGATACATGCATTTGGGGAATTCAATTCTTTGAATACTTGTGATGCAATTTATCATTTTCAATGTTCTATTTTTGTGTGGCATAATACGGATCTAATGCTTCCCATGCGGGAATCAAAGCAAGTATATATTAATTTGGAAATACATTACTTACAACTGGTATCACAGTTGGATTGGCAATGATCCCCTCACCCGAGGCTTCATTGCTCATTGCGCATGACATTTTTCACTTGGGGGCCATTCTCGATCTTCATCTTTGTTAGATGCAAGTCGCAGAAGACTTTTGCACTTTGTACTCAATTAATGGGGTGAATTGGGAAGCGAAATGAGCTTGCAATTGAGGGATAATATTGCGGGAATGGGATATGGTTTGTAGCCAATCGGGAAGGAAGGAACATGTGTGGACACCCTCTAAGGAGGGGAAGAGAAGGAGGACCTTCTTGGAAGGTTCTCTCTCTTTCTCTCTGTCACATGCACATACACTCTCTCACCCTCTCTCTCTCACTGTCTCTCTCCCTCTTGCTCTCTCTCTCTCTCCTTGTTTCTATCTGTCGTGTTTCCAAGGCATGTCATTCCCTTGCGATGGGTGGAAGGAGAGAAGTAATCCCAATCGTAGCCCTGCGGGGGGAGGGGGTGTGTGTGGAAGAGGTGGAGTGGCATAGTCTCCCCCACCGCTTGTCAGATTGCATGGCAGCTCGCTTGGCCGACTCGTCAAGGAGGTTAAGGAGGGGTGGTAGGCCCGTGACCTCCCGCTCCATCAACGTCATCTCCCTCTTCTACCTCATCATCTACTCCTTCTCCCTCCTCGTCATCCTTGCCATCTGGCCGTCATCTCCTTTCTTCCCCCCTCGTAATCATCAACTTCTTCTTCTTCCTGTCGTGTTCATCTTCTCCCTCATCTTTCCTCCCCACCACTTGTCGGTGACAACAAGGGGGGTTTCTATGCCCCATGGATGGGGACTATTACATCCTCTCCCCCTTATTTAATTTGTTTAGGGGGGTGGTTTCCATGCGGAGCCATGCGGGAATATTAAAGCAAAATCTAATGTAGTTGGAAATTTTGTTTCTACCCAGGGAAGCAGGGATGGTCTTAGGTGCTTTCATTGCAATGAGTTAGGGCATTTCAAGAGAGATTGTCCAAAGCTTGGTGGAAACCATGGCCAAGGCCGATTTCGAGGTCAAGGTAGAGCTATCCAAGGCCGTGGTCAAGTAGCTATGGCAAGAGGAAGAATGCCAAATATTACCCTTAAAGAGATTAATAGGGAGGAAGACCCTACTATGGAAGAAGATATTAAAAGAGCAATTGTTCATGCTGCATTCCACAAGTTGTATGCCAAGAAGAAGAAGTATGTCTTCTTCAAAAGGAAGATTGAATACTTGGGATTCACAGTGTTTACTAAAGGTATATCAGTAGATCCTGCCAAGATCAAAGATATTCAAGATCGGCTCAAAGATATTCAAGATTGTCACCCCCAACCACGCAAACCCTGTGACATTCCTTGCGAGTGCCAGGCGGCACTTTCTAGACTCCCCTCTCGATGGGCTGTTAAGACGTGTCCCAAAAGTGGACAAGCGGATACGTTACAGTATACTTCATGAAGGAAAAAAGTGATGTGTTTGAGCACTTTAAATCTTTTATGGCAGCTGTTGAAATAGAAACAAGCTTAAAAGTAAAGTGCTTGAGATCACATGGAGGGGGAGAGTACCTCTCTAATGAGTTCAATGGCTTCTTGAGGACTCATGGGATAAAGAGGCAATTTACTTGTGTAGGTATACCCCACAGCAAAATGGTGTTGCAGAAAGAAAAAATAGGCATATTGTAGAAGTTGCACGGGCATTAATGGCTGAAAAGAATATGCCCAAACATTTTTGGTTTGAGGCTATTCATATTGCTATTTACATTATGAACAGAACTCCCACAGCTGTAGTTCATGGGATGACTCCTAAAGAATGCTTTACTGGCAAGAAGCCTGATGTATCGCACTTGAAGGTATTTGGCTGTGTTGCATACGTTCATGTGCAAGATGAGCTACAAAAGAAGCTTGATCCAAAGGCAGAAAAATGTGTTTTTATTGGATACTCTTTAGATTAGAAAGGGTATCGCTATTATAACCCTGTCACAGGTGAGTTCAGAGTGAGCAAGGATGTTATCTTTGATGAGATAGGAAGTTGGTATACACCTACTGGTGATGTTTTGGATGATGATAATGATCACGATAGCTATGTGTAGAAAGATAAACAAGAATCACGGAGTCTTAGTGAACCAGAAACATCATCTAGTACTACATCTACAGTGAGCCTTTGGTCTGGGAGACTAAGGAGTAGCTCCACATCTTTAGGTGGATCTATAAGTGTTGTAGGGAAGGACAAAGGAAATAAGAAAGTACTGGATGGTAATGATGCATCTACCAGTCATTTGGGATTGGATGGAGATTCTAGTGGTTCAGAGAGCTTGGATGATGAGCTTGGTATTCCTTCAGTCAGGACACTAGGTGTACAGAGATCTCATAGTAATGTAAAGGCTCTATTGAGTGATCTGGCGGTACGCAGATCTAGCAGGGTCAGATATCCTGTTAAAAGATTTGGTTTTGAAGGTTATGCAGCTCACCATTATGCTTATATGGTGAAACTAGTTGAGGATGTTGAGCCCACTTGTTTTGAGGATGCTGTAGGTCATGCTCATTGGGATGCAGCAATGGATGAGGAGATGGCTGCATTAGAAGCCAATAAGACTTAGGATTTGGTACCCTTACCTAAGGGTAAGAAAGCTATTGGCTGTAAGTGGGTTTATAAAGTCAAGAATAATCAGATGGTTCAGTTAGCAGGTATAAATCTAGGCTAGTTGCAAAAGGCTATGCTCAAACATATAGCATAGATTATGAAGAGACATTCAGTCCAGTTGCTAGGATGGCAACTGTTAGATGTGTGATTGCCTTGGCAGCAGCCAAATGTTGGAGTTTGCAGCAAATGGATGTTAAGAATGCCTTCTTGCATGGTGAATTGCAAGAAGAAGTGTATATGGAGCAACCAATAGGTTATGAGGATTTAGAGCATCCCACATATGTGTGCAGATTAAAGAAGGCGCTCTATGGGCTGAAGCAAGCACCTAGAGCATGGTCTGACAAGATTGGAGAGTATCTTGTCAATATTGGATTTTGTATTTCTAATGCTGATCACTCACTTTATGTGAGAAAGGGAGATGCAGGGTTGGTCATCATAGTCATCTATGTGGATGACTTGATTATTACAGGTGACAGTGACAATGGGATTGCTAAAGTTAAGGACTTCTTGAAGAAGAAGTTTGAGATGAAAGATTTGGGTGAGGTGAGATACTTTCTTGGTATTGAGGTGGTCAGATGTGATGATGGTATATGGCTATCACCTCTTTGTGAGAGAGAAGGTAATTGCAGGAGAGATTGACTTGGTATATGTCAGCACACAAGATCAAATAGTTGACATTTTCACAAAGGCATTGGGTGCAGAGAAGCTTCAAAAGTTTCGAAGCTTACTTGGAGTTGTAGAGATAGAGTTGAGCTTGAGGGGGATTGTTGAGATGGCAAGCTCAACATGTGCGGACATTGATGATGGACCGCCTGGCTAGATGGGTCCACACATCTACACTTAGCACGTTGGTGGCCATTATGATACTCAAATGGCCATTGACTTATCACTTATTATATTTAGTTTGTTACACTTATCTACAACTGGCAAAGACATAGCGTCAGTCGATTAGTGTAGTCGGTTATGCACTGTTTGACCTAGTAGGCCACTTTCCTTTATGTTGTACCTTATCTATACTTTGTGTGCATTGTATAGTGTGTGGAAGGAGAAGAAAAAACCAACAAGAAAACATTTTGGCCTCCAACTCTCTTCTTGTGTTCTTGAGTGAGCTTCCTCTTGTGTATACAGTGTGTGTTTGGCACCACAACTCAAGCAAGTCCTCCCACCATGGGATTCTTGACAATGAATCCTTGCTATAATACATTTTCCTAAAACCACTTAGATCTCAAGGCATGCCACCTTAAGTACGAACCTATATGATCTTGTTAAGATCCAATGTTAAACCTATTAAATAAAGACCTTACCCTATGAATCATCACTATACTCATCATATCCAAGAAAGGTTGGGAAAGCTACAAAAAGTAGGATTGATTTATGAAATTAAGCATACAAACTAGGTATCACCCATTGGTATGCTAGAATGGAAAATATGAATATATGTTGGGGATAAAGGCACCTGTGCACTATACCCATATACCTATATACCATAGGTGGCAAGCAACTATCACCATCACTTGATTCTTTATTCTTTCAGTGACTATTTAATAAGGGAAGGCTAGTCACACATGGTGACTATTGGAGTTCCTACACACAATGTCTCTCTCTCTTTTGCTTTCTGGCTCCATCTACCATAGCTCTTACCTTGCTCTTACTTCTACTTATGTGCTTCCACTCAGACTCTATCATTCAATCGGTATCAAAACTTTGACTCGAGTAGCTTCATCAACTATTTGCTTCAATGCATGGAGAAGCTTCAGCTCAAGGTTTCATGATAGCCATTGTTTCTTCCTCCCAAGGTATGAATTGAGTTTTCCCTTCTCTCAGCTTGTTTTAGCTTGCTCTTGGCTTGTTAAGGAGATTCCTATAGCATTGATGTATGAGCATAAATATGGTTATGACATGATTTGGCACTTGTATTTGAGCTACATTTGATGTACTCGAGATTTGGTCAAATTGCTTTAAACTTCTGTGCTTACTCACTTATGGGTGTTGAAGCTTCATTGGACACTTAAGCTCTCATATGTATTTGTCATGCACTTGGATTTCCAAGATGATTTGATGTATATATCTTGATCTTTGCTTGCTCACTTTGCATTCCAACTTTGATTCCAATGGTAGATGCTTGTCCTTACTTGGTAGAGCTTGCTTTCTTGAGATATTGGGACTCGTGGTTCATATATATGCTCTCTTGTATGCTATTGGACATAGTTATCTCTACTTATGGGATAATTTGATTTCACATACTTTAGACACGCACTTATCTTTGTTAATACTTTTTAAATGATGTATACATGCATATTGGTTATGCACTAAGCTTTCATCTATCTCCTTAGCCTCTCCTATAAAACTACCTAATCACTTGGAGTGACAAGGCATGGAAACTACCTAGAAATGGCATGTGATAACTAAATGTGAGAGAGAGAGAGAGAGAGAGAGAGAGAGAGAGAGAGAGAGAACCAGTTCCAAGTATTGGCTCCCCTCCCCCACCCCACAACCCCCTTTGTAGTCCCCCCTTCCTCCCTAAAATTGTGCTTCTAAAAATTCTTAAGTTAAAAAATCCTAGTGTAAATTTTACATGGGGTACATATTTAAACACCTTCTATTTTTGGAAAACATTAAGTCAACATAGCAAAAATACCCTATCTTTTGAACTCACGTGGTGCATTACATATGCTATAAGGTGAACCCCCCCTCCCTCGAGTTCTATTGCATCCTTTCCAATTGCTAGAAAAAAGAAGAAAGAGCAAGTGCTTGAGAATATGAATGAAGACTTGGATGAGTATCAAGTAGAGATTTACTCAATGGCAACAAATCAAGGGCAAAATATTATTGGCAATAGCAACACAAATAATGAGCCACATTGGCCAAGAAATCATCAAGATGTGGAACCTTGGGCTAATAATTTTTTGTATGATGATAGAGATTATGGCATTCATGGATGCGATTCCTTCTATAAATAATTTTATTTTTACAAAATTCTCAAGTGCCTAATGGAAGGAATGGGCAAGATCAATATATTCATGAGTGAAGAACCAAGAAGGGATGACATATTTCAGCGTGATGAAGATCTTGACAATATGATGCCACATGTTTAGTCCGCCATAGTCATCAACCACATGAAACAAATTTCCTCGGTCAATATTCTTATGGCATACAAACAGTGTCAAGTTTAACATGGTGATCATAGAGGACATGGATGATGAGGAGGCATATGAACAGAGTCTATCATAGGTAGAGGCAGTTTCTACTTATAATGAGATACTTACCCATGATGATCACTGTACACATGAGGATTTAGAGCCAGAAAATTGTGTTCCATGTAATCTAGGTGGATTACAAATAGATATTTCTTCACCTATTACTTTTTCGCATATGCTATGTTCCATATCCCACGATGCTTAGATGGGTTATAAAGGAGAGAATATATTTTGGGTCAACGTCATTATCAAATTTTAAGGTTGCTCATATTCTCATAGATATGGACAACACACATAGATTTTTTGATGCTAAATTATTATATGAGATGAAGTTATTATCGTGAGAAATAGACTCTCCATTGAAGGTATAAGTTGCAAATGGAGCTTAAGACTTGAGTAGGGAGATAATGTCTATAAAATCCTATTGAGTCATCCCAATCTTGTACAATAATGACAGACTTAAATATGTTAGATATGGGACCTATTGACATTATTATTGTCTATGATTGGCTCAAAAATCTTGGGAAATGCTCATTGTATCTTAATTGTATTCTTATGGAGTTTACTTGGAATGGGCAGTAAGCAACACTTAATAGCATGGAGAGAAAAATAGTGGTGGAAATAATTTATAAAAAAGAAGATGAAGAAGGAAATCAATACCACGTCTTGGATTTTCACACTTCTTCTTTAGAAGGTAGATGAAAATCAACAAACTTCTTCACCCAAGAGACATAATCTATGTCTATGTAAAATTTTGAAAGAGTTCAAAGGCATATTTCAACCTCCTACATTATTACCTCCTAGGTGACAGGTGGACCATCCTATTGATTTGGCACGACACTAAACATATCAACAAACCATCTTACACATTTTTAGAATATGAAAGAGAAGAAGTGGAGAAATAGGTTAAAGACTTGTTAAAAATGGGATTTATTCAACCTAGTCAGTCACCTTTTGCTTCTCCCATACTACTTGTCACGAAGAAAGATGGCTCTTGCAAAATGTGCATCGATTATAGAGACCTTAACAAGAGTACCATAAAGAACAAGTACTCAATCCCTTGCATTAATGATTTGTTGCATGAACTCAAGGATGCATATCCTCAAGTAATCCATCATGAGCATGATCAAGAACTACAAATTCTTCATTTTCAACATGCTCATATCCTTCCACAAATGGTCCATAAGAATGCTCACTTATTAATTATCTTCATATGCATTGTGTTTGTCTAAGTGATCATCTTGGTCTTATTTATATGGTTGATCTTCATATTCTTTATCTTGCTCATTAGCCTCTTCTTGTTTGTCCTCTTGCTCATCATTAAACCCATTTTCCACTTCATCATCATCATTAGCTTGAAGAAACAAATAATTCAACATTGCATGCATTTGGTTGATTCCCATTGACTTGTTGTTTAAGATCAATGGAATAATCCTCTTTATCATGGCTTTGTACAAAGTATACTTGTTGTCCATGGTTCCATTCTTTAGATTTAGACATATTATGAGCATCAAAATGCTCCAAAGAAGTGACCACATCTTGTAGAGTAGAGTGAACATTACCCTTGAAGGATTGCACCAAGTAGGGATCAATGCAAGAATTTTTTCCATTAAGCATGCTTCAATAAAAAGATTTATAACCATCTCCACACAATTGCAAGCATTCTCATGGTAGATACAAAGACAAATCAAAATGAAGATAACATATTCCTCTATCTTGGTAGAACATTTTCTAAGAAGTTTGACCAATGAAAGCATGCTAACATCCAATATTTTCCATACTAGATGTCCTTCTAATGAGGCCAGGACCACTTCGTAACCAATGGAGGTGTACAAACTATCATAGCCCACTAATTAACATCAATTTTAGCAATGAGAGTGGAAATAAATACCAATACATATTCAGCTATTGTTAAGATTATTAATTAAGCAATGTTACAAACCAATGTAATACATCCTTGCCTTGAAGAGACTGTAGAAGAATAGTACCATTGCTATAAAAATACTTCATTGATGCCTACAAATAAGCTTGAACTTCCAATTTTTGGATGGCTATTAATCTCAACAACATTCTTTTAGCTTTCACATTACATATAAATCCTTGTAAGACATTGTTATCATAGAGATTGACAAGAGCATGTATTATACCTTGTTGAACCAACTAAGAAGTATCTGGTTTTAACTCATGGATAACTACTTGCTCAATCAAACTAACATCTACAATTTCCAATACCATTTTAGAGCCATCGTAATTCATGAAATCATATGCCAAAGTATCCATAATGTCTATCAAAGGAATATCCATCCTATTAGAACCAATATCTCTGATAAGAGTCATAATACTATATTTCCCTACTACTTGTGGAAAGTGTAGTCATGCAATACCTATAGTTGCTAAATCAATCATAAATTTTGACTGAAAGCTCTGATCAATAAAATTCTTGATTTAAATCAAAGCTAACACTTTTCTCTTCAAATAGAGCACCTAGTAAATTTCAAATCAGGTAAAAGAAAGGTATGACAGCCCAAAGTTGGCTGACTAAAATTGTCCACAACCTACCCAATTTGAATGAGCCTATAAGAGGTCTAGATATCCAAATTTGACCTATTTAACCTTAAATACTCATTGATAGAGTTGAGGCTACTCTACAGGATACCAAGATACCAATTTATCATCATTGAAAAGTAACCAAAGTTCTAGACCACCCATTTTAATTATTACAATGAAGATAGGTTAAAACAAGATCAAACACTTTCTTAACTTATCTTCGGATTAATGTGTGTCTCCTGCCCATACAGGAGAATTAAGTGCTCCTTTCTGCCTCTGCAGAAAAATCCTTCCGTCTTCCGGCAATAAAACCCGAAGGTTTATCCTTCCAAGCTTCTGCCTTGTAACTAGTATCAAGGCCTCGAGATCCCATCTCGAGTCATGTAGAACACTTGTGTAGGGACCGGAGGTATTGGGATTTATGGCCAGAGCCCCCACTGGCACCCAAGCGTCCTCCTACGCCAAGTAATTTCCACAGAGAGACCTCTCGCGGCGAGTTCGGTCCACATTCCTGGTGCGGATTCATAACCCCCTTGGTTAGGGTTTGGCGGTTCGCGGGGGGTAGCTAGCACCATCCTTCCTTAATTATTCCTTTAGGGAATCAATCACAGCTGAAGCACTCAGCTTACAAACAATTACTAAGGAAAACATTCCTTTTGTTTCCATGGCAATCAGCCACCTCAGACCCATCCATGCAATCATCAAACACACCCCATTTGGGTTAACATCCAAAACCACATTAACAAACAGTTAAATGCACAACCTCTTGCTTCAAGGCATCGCAATTCCATCGCATGCACAGTCAGAATTTTAATCGGATGTATCAAAACAATTGCTTAAGGGATTCAAAATCTTTACAATCTGCCAAGCATAACTTGGGTCAACATTCCATTTAGAGTCAGCTTACTAGCCTAGCTTAAACTAGGAGGGTATCCACTTCCAATAATCTAAGACAAGATCATTGAAAACAACTCACACGCACGTGTGTTTCATCACTCAACTTCTTTTGAATCTCTCTTTCCCTTGGGTTTTATCCTAGGGTTCCAAGTTGTGAATCCTTGATTCTTTGCACGTCTTTTAACATACTTGGTAATCTTTGAAACACATTAAATATATTGCAAGACTTGTCATACATTCTTTCCATCCTCTCTTAGTGTGATGCTAAGTAGAATTTTGCCATCAAACTCATCTCCCGTGCATAAGGGTCATTTAATAAACTGACACATCCTACGATCCTTAACTCCCTTCACATTTAGTCGATGACTTTTTTATCCTAATATGCATGCATTTGTGTGGCTTAAGTACATGAAAGCCTAAATTTCCATGCATTTGTGCATTTGCCTGCTAAGAACAGGAGCTATCATTTCATGTGTTTATTGTAATCACGGGCGCGAACCATGAATCCTAGATAATTGTTCATGTACTAGACTGGGTGGAAGCCTATTATTTTATGTAAAATATTGTAAAAAACCTATCATTTCATGTGTGTAAACTTGGGCTTGATTTGTGTGTGCTGTGTTGGTTGTTCCGCTCACCCCTCCAGCATTACCGGTGGCTTGGACGCCTATGCCTTCCGAGACTTTCTTCTTAGGAGCCATTCGCCTCGTGGAGATTGGGCAGTCCGGACCTTAACGGTTTCGGTTAGACACAATTGGTTGGGAACACCACCGGATGTGGTTCGTTGCCAAGAGAGTGGTTTGGGTGACTCATAGTGGTTACCCCCTTCTTCCTCTTTTCCTTCCTCTACCACTTCTCACCTCTCTTCCTCTATCTCTTCTTCTTCTTCCTCTACCTCTCTCCTTTCCCTTCTTCTTCTCCTCTCCTCCTTCTCTACCTCTTCTCCTCTTCTTCTTCTTCTCCTGCTCTTCTTCTCTCCCTCTTCTCTCTCTTCCCTCTTCTTTTCTTCTCCTTCTCTCTCTTCTCTCCCTCTTCTCTCTCTTCCCTCTTCTCCTCCTTCTTCTCCTTCTTCTCCCTCTCTCTTCTCCTTCTTTTCTTCTCCTCTCCTCTATCTCTTCTTCTTCTCTTCCCTCTCTCCCTTCTTCCTCTTCTCTCTCTCCTTCTCTTCTTCTCTTCTCCTATATCTCTTCTTCTTCTCCCTCTCTCTTCTCCTTCTTTTCTTCTCCTCTCCTCTTTCTCTTCTTCTTCTCTTCCCTCTCTCCTTTCTTCCTCTTCTCTCTCTTCTTTCTTCTTTCTCTCTCCCTCCTCTTCCTTCTCCTTCTCTTCTCCCTCTTTTCTTCTCCTTCTCTCTCTTCTCTCCCTCTTCTTCTCCTTCTCCTTCTCCTTCTCCTTCTCCTTCTCCTTCTCCTTCTCCTTCTCCTTCTCTCTTATCTCTTATCTCTTCTCTCTTCTCTCTCTCCTTACCCCTTCTTCCTAGCTTTCTCTTTTTCTCACTGAGCACATGGGGGGGGGGGGACTTCTGCAACAATGGAGGAGGGGGGAGACTACGTCAGCAAGAGGGGGAGATTCTTTAGCAACGCAACGGGGGGGGGGCCATCGTCACGGCCAAGGTGGAGGCGCAGTTGGCTAGCGCGTAGGTCTCATAGCTCAGGGGAGGGGGGGATGAGTGCTCAGCATCCTGCAGCCACTGGAGGTGGGGCCACTCTCTCTGAAAATCCGTAGGGAGGGGGGGAGCTTCTCCCCTCTTCACGACGAGCCCCCATGGGGGGGCTTTATAGAGGAGGTGGTATGGGGGGGGAGGCGACGTCCTCCTGCCACCTGGGGGGCTGCATGCCCCCCTCTCTTTATTACTTCCACACACTCTCTCTCTCCCTGCCATGCCGTCGGTAGGGGGAGAGAGAGGGGGTAAAAAATAAAAATAAAAAAAATTGAAAATTTTTCTCCTAGGGGGGGTTCCTATGGGGAGCACGGGAATATTACATCCTGTCCCCCTTAGAGGAATTGAGATGTCCTCATCTCGAATGCGCTTAGGGTTCATTGATAACAAGTTATCATTGGGTTCTAAAACCTATGGGTTAGGACCCATCACGCTTCTGCTGTGCAACTCTAATGATGTAGCACAACCCTTTAGCTTAAGCAGTTTTGCTCTGATACCAACTGTAACGTGCCCGCTCCTCAAATCGCGGGACACATCTTAGCAGTCCATCGAGAGATATTTCTAGAAGATGCCGCCTGGCACTCCTAAGGAATGACACGTGGTTTGCCAACTATTCTTCCGAGCCTACCTCGCAACGGAACTTATCCGGCCGTTCCCACTAGGATCGACCTGAAGTCCGGGTTCCCAACCAACATTGTCTAAGGTCATAGACCGACTTTTTCTTAACACTTTTCATTAACATTCCCTTTTTCTTAACACTTTTCCTTAACATTCCCTTTGAGGAAAGCTCTCGGCTAACCGATACCACCCTTCCGTATGATAGACCCATTGGTCACATTCACCATGCTTCCCTCGGAGGTTGTTTTAGTTATCTAATTACCTAACCACGTTATGTTTGACACATAAAAGCAGCTTTCTTAATTAACCCATTAGTCACAGGTCCCTTTACATAATTTAGGCCACAGACATGAAGACACGTTAAAACAAGATCAAACAGTTCCTTAACTTATCTTCGGATTAATGTGTGTCTTGCCCATACAGGAGAATTAAGTGCTCCTTTCTGCCTCTGCAGAAAAATCCTTCCGTCTTCCGGTAATAAAACCCGAAGGTTTATCCTTCCAAGATTCAGCCTTGTAACTAGTATCAAGGCCTCGAGATCCCATCTCGAGTCACGTAGAACACTTGTGTAGGGCCTGGAGGCATTGGGATTTATGGCCAGAGCCCCCACTGGCACCCAAGTATCCTCCTATGCCAAGTAATTTCCACTGAGAGACTTCTCGCGGCGGGTTTAGTCCACATTCCCGGGGCGGATTCATAACCCCCTTGGTTAGGGTTTGGCGGTTTGCGGGGGGTAGCTAGCGCCATCCTTCCTTAATTATTCCTTTAGGGAATCAATCACAGCTGAAGCACCCAGCTTACAAACAATTACTAAGGAAAACATTCCTTTTGTTTCCATGACAATCAGCCACCTCAGACACGGCCATGCAATCATCAAACACACCCCATTTGGGTTAACATCCAAAACCACATTAACAAACAGTTAAATGCACAACCTCTTGCTTCAAGGCATCGTAATTCCATCGCATGCACAGTTAGAATTTTAACTAAATGTATCAAAACAATTGCTTAAGGGATTTACAATCTTTACAATCCGCAAAGCATAACTTGGGTCAACATTCCATTAATAGTCAGCCTACTAGCCTAGCTTAAACTAGGAGGGTATCCACTTCCAATAATCTAAGACAAGATCATTAAAAACAACTCACAAGCACGTGTGTTTCATCACTCAACTTCTTTTGAATCTCTCTTTCCCTTGGGTTTTATCCTAGGGTTCCAAGTTGTGAATCCTTGATTCTTTGCACATCTTTTAACATGCTTGGTAATCTTTAAAACACATTAAATATATTGCAAGACTTGTCATACATTATTTCCATCCTCTCTTAGTGCGATGCTATGCAGAATTTTGCCATCAAACTCATCTCCCGTGCACAAGGGTCGTTTAATAAACTGACACAATCTACGATCCTTAACTCCCTTCACATTTAGTTGATGAATTTTTTATCCTAATATGCATGCATTTGTGTGGCTTAAGTACATGACAGCCTAAATTTCCATGCATTTGTGCATTTGCATGTTAAGAATGGGAGCTATCATTTCATGTGTTTATTGTAATCACGGGCGCGAACCATGAATCCCAGATAACTGTTCATGTACTAGATTGGGTGAAGCTTATCATTTTATGTAAAATATTGTAAAAAACCTATCATTTCATGTGTGTAAACCTGGGCTTGATTCGTGTGTGCTGCATTGGTCGTTCAGCTCACCTCTCCAGCATTATTGGTGGCTTGGACGCCTATGCTTTCCGAGACTTTCTTCTTAGGAGCCATTCGCCTCGTGGAGATTGGACAGTCTAGACCTTAACGGTTTTGGTTAGACACGATCGGTTGGGAAGACCACCGAATGTGGTTCGTTGCCAGGTGAGTGATTTGGGTGACTCGTAGTGGTTACCCCCTTCTTCCTCTTTTCCTTCCTCTACCACTTCTCACCTCTCTTCCTTCTCCTTCTTTTCTTCTCCTCTCCTCTATCTCTTCTTCTTCTCTTCCCTCTCTCCCTTCTTCCTCTTCTCTCTCTTCTCTCTCTCCTTCTCTTCTCCTCTTCTTCTCTATCTCTTCTTCTTCCCCCTCTCTATTCTCCTTCTTTTCTTCTCCTCTCCTCTTTCTCTTCTTCTTCTCTTTCCTCTCCCCTTCTTCCTCTTCTCTCTCTTCTCTTCTTCTTTCTCTCTCCCTCCTCTTCCTTCTCCTTCTCTTCTCCCTTTTTTCTTCTGCTTCTCTCTCTTGTCTCCCTCTTCTTCTCATTCTTCTTCTCCTTCTCTCTTCTCTCTCCTTACCCCTTCTTCCTACCTTTCTCTTTTTCTCACTAAGCAGGGCTACTGATTGGACGTCAAAGGGGGGGGGGGGGGGTGTAGTTCGCCAGCAGGTCGGGAGGGGGTGGCTTGCACAGGCGATGGAGGGGGGGGGGAGGACTTCTGCATCAATGGCAATGGGGGGGACTTCCGCAGCAATGGAGGAGGGGGGAGACTATGTCAGCAAGAGGGAGAGGTTCTTCAGCAACGGGGGGCGGAAAAACCATATCACAACCAAGGTGGAGGCACAGTTGGCTAGCGCGTAGGTCTCATAGCTCGAGGGGGAACGGTGCTCAGTAGCCTGCAACCATTGGAGGGGGGACCGCTCTGTGACAATCTGCAGGGAGGGGGGGATCTTCTCCCCTCTTCCCGACGAGCCCCCATGGGGGGGCTTTATGGAGGAGGTGGTATGGGGGGGGGGGGGGGGGAGGTGACATCCTCCCGTCACCTAGGGGCTACATGCCCCCCTCTGTTTATTACTTCCACTCTCTCTCTCTCTCTCCCCGCCATGTGGTCAGTAGGGGGAGAGAGAGGGGGTTTAAAAAAATAAATTAAAAGAATTTGAAATTTTTTCTCCTAGGGGGCTGTTCCTATGGGGAGCACAGGAATATTACAGTTATCAACATAACCAATATATCAATAAATGCTCTATTATCCAAGAGCTGAAAGTAGAGTAATGGCTTCTAGCTTATAACCACCAAAAGCCCCAAAATGTTGCTTCTAAATTGAATCTCATAGCTCTGTAATCCTCAATCTTACCAAGGATGAAAAGTCTTTCTCAAAGAAAGACAAAAGAGTTGTTGAACTAATAGCTATGATTGAAGCTTATCATTGAGCATTCAATATTAACACCATATAAGAGAATTTGGAAATGTCCCAAGTTTCATTTTCAAATAAGGAGTAAATATTTGACCAAGTATCTAAATATTAACCCCATATTTGAGAGTGGGACTTGGGGTTATTGTTTATATAATATCTAGGGAAAATTTCACCTTTAAGTAAGGAGATAAAATTTGACCATGTGTCTAAATATTAACCACATTAGGAATTCCCAAACTTAATGAAAATTTCCAAATTCTTGAATATATGGTTTATTAGAGAATGCCTCTTGATACTACAATTGTTGAGGAAGTTGAAGAATAAAATATTTGATGATATTTTTACTTCATTAAGCAAAAGAAGCTCTATGTTTCTTGAATGGAAGAGAACTAATCTTCAATCTTCAATGTTTGAGCTCCAATATTATTGGCCATGAAGAATCCTTGTAATGGAAAGACTTTAGCATGTAGAGCATGAAGATCAGAGTAAGATTCAAGTGTTTGATGCCTGAGATAGACCAATAGAGCGCTTGAAGGGTAGAAGGAGATCTTGGTTGAGAACTCCATGAAACATGCAAGAAAGTTTCAAGAAAGGGGAAAGAGAACCCTCACTTTGAAAAGTAACTGAGACTTATTGCTCCTCTAATCCCAATTAGCCACAGCTCTCCAAAAAGCTCTTCAAAATAGGAAAAATTTGGTGCATGACCTACTATTAACACCATGTAAGAAAATTTGGGAATCTCCCAAGTTTCACTTTCAAATAAGGAGAAAAGATTTGACAAAGTGGCTAAATCTTAACCCCATATTTGAGAGTGGGACTTGGGGGAATTTCTTATAGTATTTAGGGAAAATTTCACCTTCAAAGAAGGGAATAAGATTTGACCATGTGTCCAAATATTAATCACATTAGGGATTTCCAAATTATATGAACATTTCCAAGTTCTTGAAATATGTGGTTTATTTAGTGTCTACTTCAAGTAGAATGCCTACAAGTACCTGCCATGTGGCTCTTGTGCATGTTGTCCAAGATTAAATGATGGAAAATTGGAGAAAATATGTCTAGAAAAATGAGAAAAAAAATGGATTGAAAGCCTAAGCTCTGATACCACTTGTCATCATGAAGTGAACTGGAAGAGAGAAGGATAGAAGAGAGAAGATTACTAAATGAGAGATAAATATCATAAGAAGGGAGAAGTGTGAGAAACAGTAGAAGAAGAGAGAGAAACATAGAAAAGAAGAGAAGATCTCAACCATGAAATTTATGAGGAGAGAGATGAACCAAGAAAAGACTTGTACTTATGTCAAAACTAAGTACAAAATGATTAGTACCTTCACCTTTTATGCATGCCTCTATGTACCATATTTCCCATCTCCTATAGCAATTTTCAAACAAAATATATTAGAACAAAAATTGATCAAAAATCATAATGATCTATCAAAATATATTCATTCAATCCAAATCATGCCAACCCTCTCAAAATTACTCATTAAAAAACCAAAGCCTTCAAAAAACATGCATTGAATAATCAATACAACTCCAACACAAAAACAAAAAATAGCCAAAGAATTAATTATTTTAAGCATGCAAAATAAAAAGAACTAACACAAGATGAAAGTGAAGATGAATACAATAAAAATTTCCTTAATTGTGACACCAATGGTAGAATGATAGAGTAAATAGTGGTAACCCAAGGCCTCTCAAGCTCTACTCATAGATACAAGCATAGTCAAACTCAAATCAAAGTTTGAATGGCTAGAGTATCTAGAAGTGCTCAACTCTGAAGAAATGGGATAGCGATCCTCAAATATAATTCTCAATTTTAAAGTATTAATGGTTGATAAGGAGCTAGTCATAGCTTTTGATACTCCATCCCCATAAAAGATTCTGACTCAAAGATGGATGAAAGCGATGAGTATAACCCCAATGTAATGTAATCTATGCAACTAACCTAAATGTAATGTAATCTATGAAGTCTCAAAATGTCAAAATAAAACTCCTTATTCATCTTAGTCAAATGCATTTTAAAATATCTCAATGGACAACAAAACACAAGATCTCCCAAAGTGATTCAAAAAGTTCAAAAAATGAGATTGGGTTATTATCAAACTTGGCACTAAGAAAGAATGCCAATCTAGCAAACCCATTGAATGTCCACTGACAATGAAAGAAGGGCAATCTAGAAAATCCATTGAAGGTCCACTAACAATGAAAGAGATAAACCTAACTAAGCTAGGAAAATCTCTTAAATCAATTTACATCACTAAGGATCTTAGTGCGAAGAATGAAGCATGACTCATCAATTTACTTAAGAAACATCATACATTTGCATGAAACCACTCTCAATGGCATGTCACCTTAAGTACGAACCTATACAATCTTGTTAAGACCCAATATTAAACAAATACCTTACCTTATGAATCCTTGCTATCATACATTTTCCTAAAACCACTTAGATCTCAAAGGCATGCCACCTTAAGTACGAACCTATACGATCTTGTTAAGATCCAATGTTAAACCTATTAAATAAAGACCTTGCCCTATGAATCCTCACTATACTCATCATATCTAAGAAGAGTTGGAAAAGCTACAAAAAGTAGGATTGATCTATGAAATTCAGCATACAAACTAGGTATCACCCATTGGTATGCTAGACTGGAAAATATGAATATATGTTGGGGATAAAGGCACCTGTGCCTAGCCGGCCACATTTACTCCTCGTACACTATACCCATACACCTATATACTATAGGTGGCACGCACCTATCACCATCACTTGATTCTTTATTCTTTCAGTGACTATTGAATAAGGGAAGGCTAGTCACACATGATGACTATTGGAGTTCCTACACATTGTGTCTCTCTCTTTTGCTTTCTTACTCCATCTACCATAGCTCTTACCTTGCTCTTTCTTCTACTTATGTGCTTCCACTCAGACTCTATCATTCAACTAGTATCAAAGCTTTGACTCAAGGAGCTTCATCAATTATTTGCTTCAATGCATGGAGAAGCTTCAGCTCAAGGTTTCATGATAGTCATTGTTTCTTCCTCCCAAGGTATGAATTGAGTTTTCCCTTCTCTCAGCTTGTTTTAGCTTGCTTTTGGCTTGTTAAGGAGTTTCCTATAGCATTGATGTATGAGCATAAATATGGTTATGACATGATTTGGCACTTGTATTTGAGCTACATTTGATGTACTCGAGATTTGGTCAAATTGCTTTAAACTTCTGTGCTTACTCACTTATGGGTGTTGAAGCTTCATTGGACACTTAAGCTCTCATATGTATTTGTCATGCACTTGGATTTCCAAGATGCTTTGATGTATATATCTTGATCTTTGCTTTCTCACTTTGCATTCCAACTTTGATTCCAATGGTAGATGCTTGTCCTTACTTGGTAGAGCTTGCTTTCTTGAGATATTGGGACTCGTGGTTCATATATATGCTCTCTTGTATGCTATTGGACATAGTTATCTCTACTTATGGGATAATTTGATTTCACATGCATTAGACACTAGGACTTATCTTTGTTAGTACTTTTTCAATGATGTATACATGCATATTGGTTATGTACTAAGCTTTCATCTATCTCCTTGGTCTCTCCTATAAAACTACCTAATCACTTGAGAGACAAGGCATGGAAACTACCTAGGAATGGCATGTAATAACACACACACACAAACAAACACACACACACACACACACACACACAGAACCAATTCCAAGTATTGACTCCCCTCCCCCACCCCACAACCCCCTTGTAGTCCCCCCTTCCTCCCTGAAATTGTGCTTCTAAAAATTCTTAAGTTAAAAAATCCTAATGTAAATTTTACATGGGGTACATATTTAAACACCTTCTATTTTTGGAAAACATTAAGTCAACATAGCAAAAATACCCTATCTTTTGAACTCACGTGGTGCATTACATATGCTATAAGGTGAACCCCCCCTCCCTCGAGTTCTATTGCATCCTTTCCAATTGCTAGGAAAAAGAAGAAAGAGCAAGTGATTGAGAATATGAATGAAGACTTGGATGAGTATCAAGTAGAGATTCACTCAATGGCAACAAATCAAGGGCAAAATATTATTGGCAATAGCAACACAAATAATGAGTCACATTGGCCAAGAAATCATCAAGATGTGGAACCTTGGGCTGATAATTTTTTGTATGATGATAGAGATTATGGCATTCATGGATGCGATTCCTTCTATAAATAATTTTATTTTTACAAAATTCTCAAGTGCCTAACGGAAGGAATGGGCAAGATCAATATATTCATGAGTGAAGAACCAAGAAGGGATGACATATTTCAGCATGATGAAGATCTTGACGATATGATGCCACATGTTTAGTCCACCATAGTCATCAACCACATGTAACTAATTTCCACAGTCAATATTCTTATGGCATGCAAACAGTGTCAAGTTTAACATGGTGATCATAGAGGACAAGGATGATGAGGAGGCATATGAACAGAGTCTGTCATAGGTAGAGGTAGTTTCTACTTATAATGAGATACTTACCCATGATGATCACTGTACACATGAGGATTTAGAGACAGAAAATTGTGTTCCATGTAATCTAGGTGGATTACAAATAGATATTTCTTCACCTATTACTTTTTCGCCTATGCTATGTTCCATATCCCAAGATGCTTAGATGGGTTATAAAGGAGAGAATACATTTTGGGTCAAGGTCACTATCAATTTTTAAGGTTTCTCATATTCTCATAGATATGGACAACACATATAGCTTTTTCGAGCTAAATTATTATATGAGATGAAGTTATTACCATGAGAAATAGGCTCTCCATTGAAGGTATAAGTTGCAAATGGAGCTTAAGACTTGAGTAGGGAGATAATGTCTATAAAATCCTATTGAGTCATCCAATCCTGTACAATAATGACAGACTTAATTATATTAGATATGGGACCTATTGACATTATTATTGGCTATGATTGGCTTGAAAATCTTGGGAAATGCTCATTGTATCTTAATTGTATTCTTATGGAGTTTACTTGGAATGGGCAGCAAGCAACGTTTAGTAGCATAGAGAGAAAAACAGTGGTGGAAATAATTTATAAAAAAGAAGGTGAAGAAGAAAATAAAGACCATGTCTTGCATTTTCACACTTCTTCTTTGGAAGGTAGATGAAAATCAACAAACTTCTTCACCCAAGAGACGTAATCTATGTCTATGTAAAATTTTGAAAGAGTTCAAAGACATATTTCAACCTCCTACATTATTACCTTCTAGGTGACAGGTGGACCATCCTATTGATTTGGCACTTGACACTAAACATATCAACAAATCATCTTACACTTTGTTAAAATATGAAAGAGAAGAAGTGGAGAAATAGGTTAAAGACTTGTTAAAAATGGGATTTACTCAACCTAGTCAGTCACCTTTTGCTTCTCCCATACTACTTGTCACGAAGAAAGATGGATCTTGCAAAATGTGCATTGATTATAAAGACCTTAACAAGAGTACCATAAAGAACAAGTACTCAATCCCTTGGATTATTGATTTGTTGCATGAACTCAAGGATGCAAAAGTGTTTATACCAAGATTGATTTGAGGTCAGGATGCTACCAAATTAGGATCAAGGAAGGAGATGGGTACAAAATGGCTTTTAGGACACAAAGAGGTCTCTATCACTTCTTGGTTATGCCATTTGGACGTTCCAATACATCTACTACTTTCCAAGCTCTCATAAATAAGGTCTTATGTCTATTCCTTTATATATTTATCTTGATATTCTTGGATGATATCCTTATACACAACAAAAATAGGGATGATCATTTATCATGTTCGTGAAGTCCTACTTACATTAAGAAGATATAAGCTTTTCTCAAAGGAAATCATGTGTACTTTTATGACCAGTGAGGTAGAATATTCGGGTCACATTGTGGGTGAGAAAGGTATCATGGTGGATCTAAAGAATGTACAATACATCAAGGATTGGCCCATACCACAAAATTCTACCTCATTGTGGGGATTTCTAGTATTATTCTCTTTCTATTGAAGATTAATTAAGAATTATAGCCATGTAGCAACTCCTCTTATATTGATGGATTGAAGAAAGAAAGAAGCATTATTTTGGGATACTACAACCACAAAGAGTTTTAATGAGCTAAAAAGTCTTCTTATATTAGCACTATTTTAGTGTGCTTAGACTTTTCCAAGGAGTTTACCATATTTGGTGATGTTAGTGGTTGTGGTATTGGGACTATTTTATGCCAAGATCATAGAGTTATTACTAATGAAAACAAGAAGTTGGATAACAAAGAAAGGAAACTCAATGTCTATAAGCAAGAAACGTTAGTCATGTTTCATGCCATTAAGAAGTGGTATCACTATATTAATGGCAGCCATTTTAAAATCAAAAGTGATCGCCGAGTGCTAAAGTATTTCTTTTACAGTAGCCTAATCTTTCTCCTAATAAGCAAAGATGGTCATTGGCTATTTTATAAGGCTACGACATTGAGGTCTCAAATATAGCAAGCAAGGATAATATTGTAGTAGATGCATTATCTAGGATATTGGTATGTTCCATTTTTACTATTTCTACCCTTCATGAAGATTGGATCCAAGATATTCAAGATGAGTATTTGTTAGATGAGCACATTGCCAATATAATGAAGAAATAACAATAAGGTAATGAGTCTAACTTTCCCAATTTTAAGTGGTAAAATGGTCCTCTTTAGTTCAAAGGAAGAGTGTATTTGACCCCTTAGATATCATTTAAGCTATGCATCTTACATGAGATGCATTCTTCATCTTTGGCAAGGCTTTGAAAAGAACTTTTTAAATATGTCAAAGATTATATTATGCAGTACTTACCATGTCAATAGAATAAAGATTCCAATTTGTTGCCTAGTCATCTATTACAACCATTATCCATTCCACTTGGTAAATGGACTAACATCAGCATGGATTTTATTACAAGATTGGCTACCACTAAGCAGGGTTGGAATAATATTTTTGTTGTGGTTAATTTTCTTACTAAATTAGCCCACTTCATATCTACCAAAGTACAATATTCAAGCAAGCAAGTGGCCAATCAATTCATAAAATGAATTTTTAGACTTCATGGGTTGCCTATAAAGTTTGTTTTAAATAGGGATACAAAATTCATGGGGAATTTTTGGAGAAGCCTTTTCACTTCCATGAGAACCAAATTAACCCCAAGCACGGCCTATCATCCACAAATAGATGGAAAAACTAAAAGGCTCAAGAAGTGGCTAGAAGTCTATTTGAGACTTTTTTCCATAACACACAAAATGTATGTGTTCATTGGATTCATGTTGCAAAGTTTTTTTACAATAATATATATCATATGAGTATAGGCATGTCACCATTTGAGGCATTGTATGGATACAAGGTCTAACTACCTTCAGCATTGTTTTACAATGAAGTGAATCCTCTTACTCAAGAAGGGTTATAAAATATGGAAGCCTTAATTAAGCAATGAAAGGAAAATATTTGAAAGGCACAAGAGACTATGAAGTCTTATGTGGATGATAAAATAAGACGTGGATTTTAAAGAAGGAGAATGGATATTCTTTAAGATACCTAAATCTAGTTTTGTATCTCTTAAGGGTGTACATAATAAGCTTACTCGCTATTATGGTCTATATCAAATCTCAAGGAAAGTTGAAGATCTTACCCACCAACCTAATTTTCCTTCAACCTCACACATTCACAATGTTTTTCATGTCTCTCAACTCAAGAAGTATATTGGTCCTAATATTCAAGTTATTGAAAAACTACCTCCCCTTGATTAGTATGGGTTGATCATTTATGAGCCCAAGAGGATTGTTGACAAGTAGAAGAAGGTTGTAAGAAACTATATTATCATGGAATACCTCATTAAATGGAAGGGTTTGCCCATGGAAGAGTCTTATTGGCATCATCCTTCATATCTGAAACAATTTTCATGGCTTCTTGAAGAAGATACTTAATACACTGAGCAATGGATATCATGCTATATTAAATTTTTGTATTGAAAATAATTAGCCTATTGATATCAAACTTGATTTTTGATGATGTGGATGGATTTCTTATGAAGTATACTTCTTCATTTTTACACACTCATATGTGTCAATTTAACATTTCTATCCAAAGTTATGTGCATTTTTCACAACTACTCTATTTAGGACACCATGCTAGTTTACATTGTTTGAATCTGATGATATTTCTGCAAGGCTTCTTCAGCATTGGCCTCTCAATTTTTTATTTTCCCATCCGCCTCTCAATTTTTTATTTTCCCATCCATTTACCATTTCAATATTCAAGTTTTGAGGGCAAAAATTTTGGGGTAGGGATGGATTGTAACAAAACATAACTCTTACATTTAGTTTACAGAACTAGCTTACTTTAGGTTGGAGTATAAAAGGCAAGAGGGTGCCAATGTAACACATCATTTACTCATTTGTTAATTTTAACAATAAACAAAAATCATGTCTAAAGGAAATGAAAAAATAAGTGACTACATGTATGCTCAATAACCTTATCATTTTTTGTATCGGAGTCTTCATCTACTTGTGTTTCATGAAGACACATCTTTTTGGACCATGTTCTTCCTTTGTTGGAGGAGTGCCCAAAGATCTCACATGTGATGATGCTTCCTAGTCTATGATCCACATGGGAACACATTATGAATGTGACTTCATGCTAACGTGATAGCTACTATGAGGCTCGGGGAAGTTACTATATGTATGTCCTCTACATCATGTGCGTTCAAGGTCTATCTATAAATATCCTTATATTTGAGTCTTTCTTGAATAAAAAATAGCCATTTTCTATTCAATTTGTAAATAACCCCTTCATATTATATCCTTATATATGTAAAAAATGTATAAAAATTATATATTAAAAATACATTATTTTGAACCCATGTGATGCACACATATATTCATGAGTAACTTACCTGAGCTATGAGGTGAGATACATTTCTCTCTCTTTCCAAGCACTCTTTTTGGTACCATAATATGCATTCTAAGCATAAAGTACAAAAAAAAATCCATGATGCCCTTATTTACTGCTTAACATTGTTAAAATCCTTGTTTGTTTAGTTACAAAGCGCATGCCATTGTTTCTACATTGTCCAGTCCATGAAAAGCATGTCAAAACCATCATAATGGCCATAGGTGAGAGTTTACTTCAAGAAATTTTATACTTTGTAGGATATGGATTTACTTATCACTCAATCAATTATTCCAACTTTGCTACTGGAGCTCAAAAAAGTGATTTTGTGGTTTTAGGTATTGTATTACTATAACGTGTCCGCTTGTCCACTTGTGGGACACGTCTTAGCAGCCCATCGGGAGGGGAGTCTAGAAAGCGCCACCTGGCACTCGCAAGGAATGTCACAGGGTTTGCGATCTAGGTCTTCCCGAGTCTGCCCCAAAGCAGAAGTATCCGGCCATTCCCACTTAGGACCGACCTAAAGTCAAGGTTTCTTTCCTATCAGCCAAGTCTCTAGGAAGTAGCTAGCGTCGAGCTCCAAATAAACCACTTTGCGTAGGAACAACAGAGTCGAAGCGGATTTATGGTACACTTGGTTCATGGAGAATGGGAAATGAGAGGGATGGGAAGTTCAACTTTTCTGCCCATAAGGCATAGTCCCATTCCGCTCTCCTAAAATAACATAAATTGGGATTCTAATTCTACTGACTCTAGGTCTTCATAGTCTCATTATCACGTCTTTTGAGAAAAGTTCCCAGCTAACCGGGACCACTCTTCTGCAGGATGGACCCAAGTCACGTCCACTTCACTTTCCTCGGGTTGCTTAGTCATCTAATTACCTACCACATTATGTTTGACATGCAAAAGCAGCTTCCTTAATTAATCAATTTAAACATAGGTTCCTTCACGTAACTTAGGCACTGAGATAAAAAAAACAATGTCAAGCAAGTTCCTTTTCCAAATATTTGATCTTTATTTATCATAGTCTTGGAATACATCAAGTATCTTGCCCGAAGGCTATCTAGCAATCAACAGGATCGCTGCTCCAAGTTTCACCCGTAGACTACTACACGAGCCTCAAGATCCCATCTCGAGTCACGTCGGCCTCTTGTGCGGGATCTGAAGGCAAGGAATTTATGGCCAGAGCCTCCCCGAGCACCCAAGCGTCCTCCTGCTCCAAGCAGCACCCACGGAGAGACCTCTTGCGGCGGGTTCGGTCCATGTACCCGGCGCAGCTAACAACCCCCTTGGATAGGGCCAGGTAGGCAGTCAGAGGTAACTGAACCTGCCTCTCCCTCCAGGCTATTAACCTAAAGCATTAAGTGTTTGGCCTTGAATTAGTTCCTTGAGCAAAGAAGTTCAACAATGTATCTAAGTGTACAATCACGATCATTTTTGTGGTCGTTCGTACGACCAACTGCTAAGGTGTGATTCCTTTTTCTCGAATACTTCCATAATTTGATCCTGGATCATTTGCGACTTGGCGAGATTCCAAGGGCTTGGTAAGCTAGGCTGCTTGTTTTCCCTTTTTCTTTGGATTAGGGTTTGTACCCTACCGACCCCAATTATCCTTACCTTAGGTCTCCTTGTAAAATAGATCTTGGACGACCCTGTCGTCCTTGGTTGGTCAATTTGCTTCTTGGCAATTCACAATTTCCCTAAGTTTGACAAATCGGTCCCCAAGAGAGAGAGTTGTAGTAGGGTGACTACTCGACTTCTTAACGAATCTAGCTTGTAATTAGATCTTACCTCCCTTGGCCTAAGATGTAGTAGTACCATCTTATGATTTAGTTGCAATAGCATTTGGCCTTGCAGACTAGTTGCACAAGATAGGTAGCAGTGCCTATCTTGAGGAATTGCATCCCTTTGTCGATATTACTAGTATTCGTGTCCTAAGGCATGGTACCCTCTCATTACTCGCAACATAGAATGATCTAAGTACGAGAATGCTGGATTAACTCTGCAAGCGCAATACTAAGCAACATTTTAACTTAACTTAACCTATATTTCATATTGAATGTAACTGTCATTTCATGCGTATTATATGCTTTTCATCAAATGAAATATAACCCCTTTTTCTTTTCATACATCTACTTATGCATGCAAGTTATGCTACGTAAATTTATAATGCTATAAAAACATAATCTTTCCTTTTCCCATGCAAGTCACGCGAATAAGAATGCAGTTGCTTATGCGAATTCTAAATAAAATATAACTCTTTTATTCCTCTCCATAGCAACTATCTAATTATTTAATTAAACATCCTTATGTGAATTAACCTATTTACGGTCATCACAAGGGATTTTTATTGCATAAATGCATTGTGTACAACATAATTCATTCCTTCCAACGTAAATTACCCAATGCAAACCTTCCAATATACAAGAATGTCACAATTTATGTTTAACCTACATGCGAGATGCAACTAGGACCTTATTGCATAATGCATCTTTTAACCCCTGAATCCATATTTTCAAAAATGCAGCAACCTTTCATCATGATAGTGCGAGAAATATAAGTACCTTGTCTAGGAACTTGATGATCTTATAAGGTCCACAATACCTCGGACTTAGCTTCTTGTAATCTCCCAAGGATAGTGAACTCTTTTTAGGGCATACATGGATGAAGACCATATCACCTTCGACGAAGGATCTATCTTGCCGTTTCAAGTTAGTGTAGGCCTTCTGTTTATCCTTGGTAGCTTGAATGTCTTGTCTTATTGATTTGATTTGATCATCCATGTCTTCCAGCGTCTGCCTTGAAGCTTCTACCCTCAAAATTGGATCCGAGAAGTTCAAGGGGGTATGACAATCATGCCCATACAATGCTTGAAAAGGGGTCATCTAAATACTCTATTGGTAAGAAGCATTATAAGCAAACTCAACCAGTGGTGGTAAGTATTGAATCCACTTTTTGGGTCTACGATAGCAGTATGCCCTAAGCATATCTTCAATGACTTGATTGACTCGTTCTGTTTGACCATTAGTTTGGGGATGGTAAGTTGTGCTGAAACAGAGTTGAGTTCCAATAGCCTCAAAGACAGCCCTCCAAAAGTGTGATGTGAAAAGAGAGTCACGATCACTAATGATTCTTCTGGGTAACCCATGAAGTTTGAATATTTCCTTGATGAATAATCTTGCGATATCTGAAGCTTTATAGTTCGTCTTGACAGGGATGAGATGTGCGACCTTGGCGAGCATATCTACTACAACAAAAATAGAGTTATATCGTCCCTGAACTTGGGGTAAGCCAACAATGAAGTCCATACTAATGAACTCCCATTTCATTTGTGGAATGTCAAGTGGTTGCAATTTCCCCGTCATTTTAGCACGTTCTGCCTTAATGCATTGACAAGACAAACATTCCGTGACATATTTGAGTACGTCTCCCTTGAGGCATTTCCAAAAATAGCTCTTCCTAACCATGTTAAGGGTCTTGGCATAACCAGGATGCCCTAAGAAAGGGGAGTCATGGGGTTCCCAAAGTATCTTCTGCTTGAGAGTTTGGCTTGAAGGGATACATAATCTTGTCCTAAAGTAGACAAGTCCACTACTGATGGAGAATTCTTGATACTTTGTCTTTAGCTTCGGGTCTTGATCCTTGATGGGGATCTCCCTTAGCATTTTTTGATAGACTGGGTTATGATATGCCCCTTCTTTTGCTAGCTCGAGAATCGGGTTGTTTGGCATTGATACCTTTGTGGCTAGAGAACTTGCCATTGATGGATCTTGCAAAATGAGAGAATTTAGAAATGCCTTGCAACGACTGAGTGCATCGGCAACTACATTCTCTTTACTAGGCCTATATTTGATTTCAAAATCATATTCTTCCAGCACTTCGATCCATCGACGTTGCCTCATATTGAGCTCATTCTAGGTGAAAATCCATTTAAGACTCTTGTGCATATTGAGCTCATTCTAGGTGAAAATCCATTTAAGACTCTTGTGGTCCATTACTAAGGAAAATTTGTTACCTAGCAAGTAATGTCTCCAAAGTTTGAGAGCATGGATGACAGCCAACACCTCCAGGTCGTGGGTAGCATGATGCTCTCATTGTTTCAAGAACAATGCAAAGCTGGGGTTCATGATCCTTTCCCTGTTTTGAGTAGACTAGGGTATCGTCAAAAAAGATGAGTATGAAGTCATCAAGATATGGCCTAAAGATATCATGCATTAACCTGTTAAAGGTAGCAAGAGCATTCGTCAGCCCAAATGACATCACTAGGAATTGGAAGTGTCCATACCTTGTACTAAATGCAGTCTTTGGAATATCTTCTTCTTTGATTCTTATCTGATAATATCAAGATCTGAGATCTATCTTTGAGAAGATCTTTGCCCCTTGAAGATGGTCAAGTAATTCATCTATCCTTGGAATGGGGTATTTATTTTTTATGGTTGCTTGATTCAATCCTCTATAGTCAATGCATAGGCGAAGCGTTCCATCTTTCTTCTTTTGGAACAACACTGGGACTCCCCATGGAGAACTGCTAGGACGGATGTAGCCTTGAGTTGCTCTTTCAGTTTGATAGCTTTCGGGATGGACATTTTATATGGCCTCTTTGCGACCGGTGTAGCTCTTGGCACAAGTTTGATTTCGTGGTCGACTTCCCTTTGGGGAGGAAGTTCCGTCAGATCTTCAGGGAATATATCTGCGTATTCCTTTAACCATGAAGGTTCTTCTCCAGATTCCTAATTTTGATCTAGCTTATTCCGTTTAATCAGATAGACGGGTAGACCGGCCTTTTGAACACCTTTTATTATCCGTGTTGCTTTTGCCAAATGTATTTTTGGCTTACCAGCCTCACCTTGAGTCGTGAATAGTTTCCCTTTAGAATTGCGGAAGGAGACTTGGCCCTTCCCACAGTGGATGTGGGCATTATTGGGTATTAGCCAATCCATTTTGAGTAAACATTCGTGGACACCTAGATTCATTACCCTGAATCTCACAGAAGTTGGCTTCCCACCCAGTAGGAATTTCACCTTAGCAAGTTGCATGGTACAAGTGACCTCATGACCATTTGCTAATTCCAGAAGTAAAGTAGGTGCATCTATTGTGGCTACCCCTAATATCTTTGCACAGATTGGTGAGATAAAGGAATGTGTACTACCACAGTCAATCAATGTTTTGAAGCTTTTACCTTGATATTCTCCCTAGCGATGCCCTCTACCAAGCTTGGGACACTCCCTCTTGAAGTGTTCGGGCTCGTTGCAATGGAAGCAACGTGGGTTGAGATCAATGCTTTGTGTTGGAACAAAGTTGTTGACAGAATTGACCCTAGCTTTCTTTCTTTGGCCCTGATTCTGACCTTGTGCTCTCTTAGTTTGAGCCTCAGACATGTCCTTATTTTGATCCTTGTAAGGCCAAATTCTGTTGTTCCTTGGTTTGGTCTGCACCTCCTGTATTATTGGAGCAGCTCGAATGAGTGCGTCTTGTAGGTCCGTTGGATGCATTGATTCCAATCGAGTGTTTATGGGTGGATTCAACCCAATACAGAATTTTGACACCTTCTGTGTCATATCCATTGGGGGTGCATACTTTAGGAGTGAAACAAACTTCGAATAATATGCTTCAAGGGATAATCCTAGCTGCTTCAAGTCATAGAATTCATTCATCTTTTGTGTGCAGTAGGTAGGTGGAAGATACCTCCCTTGCACAGCTTCCTTAAGCTTATCCCAAGTGACTGCCCCCTTCGAGATCGCTTGGTCTCTGCACCACTGTTTCAACCAAAGTCTTGCTTCGCCTGTTAGCTTAAGTTTGGCGAGTATGGCTTGGTTAGTAGGTGCAGTTCCTGCTGCCTCAAAATAGTCCTTCATGGACTCAATCCAGATCTCGGTGTCGGCTTGAACAATCCTTCCCTTGCCATCAAACTCAGGTGGCTTAATTTGTTTGAGAAGGAGTTTCTTCTCTTGAGCCACATTTGGACTTAGTGTAGGAGTCGAATTCGGAACCTGCGCTTGGGGTTGCGTCTGAACAATAAAATTCTTTACGTTAACATCTTATCATACATTCTCATATTACGTTAATATGACTAGCACAGCTTTTTAGCTAAGTGATTTAATCACTTAACACCTCAGTTAACATTTATGATCAAGATAGACAATTGTAAGAAGTCTTATTTATTCATGAGGGCATACCCCTTTGAGTACATTTATTTGGATAAGTAGGACAGGCTGATTGATACATCAATTTGGAAAAAATAGGATTGTGTTACAATCGGCTATAGGGACAGAATAATAATATGGAGTGGGGTCATGTATTTTCAGGAAACGGTAATTCATAGGAAGCTTGGGGTATCCCTTCCTTTGATACCCATTCTTCTCATAGCACCCTAACACTTTGATTTTGTCAGTAGAGATCACCCAGGTCACTTCTTCATAGACCCAGGTCACTTCTTCATAGCACCCTAACACTTTGATTTCAAATGTAGAGTCATTTGCCTCTCCTCGAATCAGTATAACAAACACTATAGCTGCGAACTAGAATAATACCAAAGTTGGAATCCAATGACTCTATGCGAAAATAAATTGCCTTGCAAATCCATCTAGTAAAAAGCATTGGAGCCAACACTGTGAAACACCCAAAATGATGCACTCCAATGAAACTTCAATTTTCTTTAGTAGCTTTTGAATTCATATGTTAAAAAATAGAAACACTTGACCTCACTTAAACAACCACTTCTTGGAGAGACACTATGCATTCTTCTTCCTAAGTGTTAGATATGCTCAATGTCCCACCGTCGTAAGGTGTGACCAATGACCCATGGTGCTCAAAGTTGTAGGGCCCCCATTATGAGGAGAAGTAATGTGTGAGTACAGACATTTGGGTGGGTCGTGACTTGTATGTGAGGTCTATGTGATCAGATGGTAAAAAGGTAACCTTTGTGGATTTAGCCTTTGGGTTAGATAGAGTAGCTATGCTAGTAGCAACTCGAGTCACAATGCATTGAGTTGTGGGGTGTGGGAGTTATTAAGAACCCCTATTTTGGGGTCCAGGGGCTATGAAAGTGGCCCTTGGTTAGGGGATCTCGAGGGCACCAGTGGTGGTTGTCCCCCCTGAATGGGAGTCTGGGGGAAGTGCCCTCTGCCCAATGGTAAAGGGAATATTCTTTGAAATATTTCCTAGCTGACTAAGGAAGGTTCATAATATGGTCGAACATGCTGACTAGACTACATTCTTGGGCTATAAAAGGAAGACCCCTCTAAAGCCCTCGTCAATCTATCTTTCAGTCAGTTATGTTGAGATGGCAAGCTCAACACATGCAGACATTGATGATGGACCGCCTAGCTAGATGAGTCCCCACATCTACACTTAGCACGTCGGTGCGCGTTCTCTTTTTCTTCTTGTGGGGGAGGTGGGGGGCTGCCACATGGCACCCGTCCCCCACCTCTCCTTAACTAATAGCATAGATAGGCCACCACATACCAACTTGCAAAATCTTCTGCATAGTCACTTTATTAGAAAAAATTCCATTGGAAAGCCCTTGGTGAGTTTGCCTCCTGCTCCATACACAAAACCACATACTGCTAAAGAAGAGCTAACAAACTATAGAAAAAGTCTAATTATAAAGGTAGTCTAAAATAATTTCAAATCGCCAACTATGGAGAGAAAACCTCTCCTACTAATACATTGTAAAGGATCAAGCATTTCACTCATAGAAAGGAAAGTGGCTATCTCCTCATACCACATTTAGGGTGGATTGGGAAGTAGAGGATCACCAAATCAGGGAAATGAAAGCTACAAAGAGACCAACCAAAGGCAAGAGAAGATTTTTGGTTGCTTGCCTCTCCTATGTTTTTGCAAGAGAGGAAGAAACTATGAAACACCTTTTCTAGGACTATTATGAAGTAAGAGGGTGTTGGAATCCTTGTGCAAAGTATTTGAGAAGATTAGACTTCACCATGAACTCAATTGGAAACAAGCTATTTTGAGATATATCTATGACCTCAATGAGGCATCATTCTTTGTTTTTGGGCCATCTTTAGAGATATTTTTTTTAAGAGAGGTGTGGAATCTTAGAAATGAAGTGCTTTTTGGTAATAGGAAACTCAATATGGGTATTAAAGGGACTATAATATCTAGGTTGATGGACGATGTCAATTCCTTTTTGGGGCTGCTCTAGTACAAAATCCAACTTGTACAAGTTGGTGAACTCTTGGCAAAGAAGTTGCTTTTAAAGCCGAACCTTTCTCTCTAAGATTATACATATAATATCGAAAAACCATGTTTCACATTTTTTTAAAAAAATTGAAGAGCATTTAAAGTTAACTCCATTTGTGGTACTAGGCATATATAGTAATGATAATCCCATATGAGAGAAACGTGCGGTTATGGCAAAATAGCCATATGCCATAGATATCCTATGGGTCATAATAATCATTTAACAAAATCTCTACTCATAAGCTCAGCTTATATGTGACGTGATTGCCATGTGGCTAGTAACATTATCCCGAGAAGGGAGCAGTAAGAGTGGAAGCCAGACATGCGAGAGATACCTACAAAGGGGAGAAGCCAAATGACAGAGGCATTGGGATTGGGTGGAGCCATAATTGTGTGTATTCATTCATATTTGATATGGTTGGGAGGCCATGATCAATGCGGTCGAAGGAAGTGGAAGAATGATAATGATGGCACGATAAGAAGAGGGCTATCGGATTGATCCAACAGTCTAGGCCCATGAGAGAGTAGTGTATTAATAAGCAACATAAGCGCTTATACTACCATCTACTTACACATAATCCAGCAGCATCATCATCATTATCATCATCATAATCAATGGCCGTATTCACGAGCTCTCGTCTGGCTGATTGATGCTGCTGCTGCATCATCATCATCATCATCATCATCATCATCAATGGCCATATTCACAAGCTCTCGTCTGGCTGATCCATACATGCAGATGGCTGTGGCCCTCGTCCCCCTCACCATCATCACCACCTCGCCCATTATACTCATTCCACGTGTCCAAGGTCTGATCATTTCTTGCTCGTCAAGATTCCATCTCAATTCATAGCCTAGCTGTATGTAATAACTAGCCTTACACTATTTTACTCAATTCTCCTCAGTGTAGACTTCTCTTTGCATGCTCAACGACCACACGCCACCCCCGAGTAACGTAAGTTTTAGCAGCAGCAGCATCATCATCATCATCAATGGCCGTATTCATGAGCTCTCGTTTGGCTGATCCATACATGCAGATGGATGTGGCCCTCGTCCCCCTCACCATCATCACCACCTCACCCACTATACTCATTCCACGTGTCCAAGGTCTGATCATTTCTTGCTCGTCAAGATTCCATCTCAATTCATAGCCCAGCTGTATGTAATAACTAGCCTTTCACTATTTTACTCAATTCTCCTCAGCGCAGACTTCTCTTTGCGTGCTCAGCACCACACGCCACCCCCGAGTAACGTAAGTTTTAGCATCATCATCATCATCATCATCATCATCATCATCATCATCATCATCATCATCATCATCATCATCATCATCATCATCATCGTCATCATCATCATCATCAATGGCCGTATTCACGAGCTCTCGTCTGGCTGATCCATATATGCAGATGGCTGTGGCCCTCGTCCTCCTCACCATCATCACCACCTCGCCCACTATACTCATTCCACGTGTCCAAGGTCTGATCATTTCTTGCTCGTCAAGATTCCATCTCAATTCATAGCCCAGCTGTATGTAATAACTAGCCTTACACTATTTTACTCAATTCTCCTCAGCGTAGACTTCTCTTTATGTGCTCAGCGACCACACGCCACCCCCAATAACGTAAGTTTTACTTGCACAAGTTTAGAGGGTCGAGTTTCATACCGTGTGGCTAATATGTCTTGCCACTCTTCACGTTGTGTCAAAACCTCCCGAATTTTATGAAGTACCTCTAGACATGGTGGTACTCCATGAACTTCGAGAAGTCCAAAGACTCTGACAATCATTGATAGGTGAAAATCGCGTTCGCTCTAAAGACCCTTCTCTCTCTTTAGGTCACTTCTTTCTCTCTCTTCTCTAAACTGCTCTCTCTCACCTCAAACACCCTCTCTCCCCTTGCTAGCACATGCAAGGTTCTTGTGTAGTGAATGTGTGGGTGTGCTTGGTGCTTTCCCTATCACTTTTACTCGCTTAGGTCTTTCAACTTAGATGTGATGTGCCTCTAACAATGCACGGAAGGTCATGCCTCACACCCCACTTATGGTTGTTCCACATGTTGCTCCATATCATTGTGCTACCCATCCCAAGGTTTGGGGGAAAAAGTTATGTTGAACTATACATAAATCATTATTGCTTCACACTATAGTTTTAGGGAATCCACGATATCAAGTACCAAGGAGGACTTTGGAAATTCCAAATGATTTTTTGCTTATGTTTTTGAAGATTATGACTAAAATTATGTTCCTTCTCGAATATTTTTGAGAAGGCTTTTGCAAAACTCAAGGCAACTCTAGGATGGAGTGAAAGTGTATTTACCGAGATGCTAACCCACCCAATTACCTCTCTTTGGCCAATTTGGACATGATAATCAATAAGTAGCACTTGACCCATGCACATAATGAACCTTCAAATGATATTTTAAATAAATCTCTATGGGCAAATATTGACACTTAGACATGTTCCTTTGGTGTTTTTTGGTTTGCAGCTCAATCTTACTTTGATGCAAACCTATCGTGTTCTAGCCCTATAGACAATGCTTGTAAGGACCATTGTGCTAGTGTGGATGGCTATTATGCTTTCCTCTACCTCGAAAATAGTTGTCACTGCTGCCAGTCCTAGTGAATAATGGCACAAACTCATATCAAGAACAAGATTACAATCGCATTTTGAGGAGGCTCCATTTTCAGTAAGTACAATGCCATATTTTGAACACATGGGATTTTGCACAAATCTTATTTGTTAAAGTGACATGATGATTAAACCCAAAACATTGCTTATTTTTGTTTGAATTTGTCTATTGGGCTTACTACACATGCACACACACACACACACACACACTCTCTCTCTCTCTCTCTCTCTCTCTCTCTCTATATATATATATATATATATATATGAACAACTAAGCAATATGTAGTGTGCATGCATGTGTGCACACATATAACACAAACACATTCATTTGTTTATGCACATACATACATTCATACAATCTCTCCTTACACGTGTGTATATATGTTTGTTTATGTTTGTATGCATGTGCATTTGTGTGCACACACATACACACACATTCATGAAGTATGTAGTCCACACTCATATACATATATAGGCATGCATACATAGACAATACTTTCAAAACACACATATATGCATACATGTGAGTCACTATTTAATTAATGCATACATAAAGTTTATACATGATAATGCACAAACATATGTGTACCTAGATATGCGCACAAATAGATACACAAAGTGCACATACAATATTTTAGGACACTCTATACACACACATGCACACGCACGCACACACACACACACACACACACACACACTCTCTCTCTCTCTCTCTCTCTCTCTCTCTCTCTCTCTCTCTCTCTCTCTCTCTCTCTCTCTCTCTCTCTCTCTCTCTCTCTCTCTCTCTCTCTCTCTCTCTCTCTCTCTCTCTCTCTCTCTCTCTCTCTCTCTCTCTCTCTCTCTCTCTCTCTCTCTCTCTCTCTCTCTCTCTCTCTCTCTCATGTCCTTCTCAAATTAATTGCTATTCATGTACCCTAACATAGCATTTTTTGAGCATATTCTATTTAGTTGTTATCATTTAAAATAAATAGTGGCCAAAATAACATACTACTAGGAGATTCTTTGGGTGCTTTCCAAAATAGAACTATTTCTATGATAAAATTGGTATAAGATCTTGATTGGTTTAGGGTGTTTAGGGTGGCTATGAATTAGATTCTATAGATAAAGTTGTGTCTATTGAGAGTATTCAATTTTGAAGGAGCCATTTTGCATGCTTGGGATGAACTCACCACTTTTCTCTCTCTCTATTTCTAGAGCAAACTTAACTACTTCTTAAAATTTTTTAAAATGAAAGTGTAAATTGAAAGCAAATAGAAATAGGTAATTATCTTAAAAAGTTTCTCAAAAGATTGCCTAACACATAGCAATACTAGAAGACTCTAGTTTTACTTACAATATATTGGGAATCTCAAGGATTGCTGAGCTGCTTAGGTCATGCTACATCTAGTCAATAATGTTTGGATACAAAAAATGTCTTAGTCATATTTTCAAGTAGATATTTTGGTCTCCTATACATTAGAATTGGGTGTCACACTAGTTCTTTGATTCTTAGCAAGATTTGCACTATCTTTGATTCCTTGTCCTCCTCTAAAGAGCTTCTCATAGTGGGAATTCTGTTAGCACTAGGATTGTTTTCCAATTGAGCTATTGTTGAAAAAGGGGGAAATTTTTTTTATGTTCTTTGAGAATATCCCTATTGCTCAAGTAAGAGATAAGAAGGTGAGGCATAGTCTCTAGTTCCTTGCTACATCTAGGGTAAAGTCCAATTCTTATTCCTAGTCTATTGGCTCTTTCATTTGCCCACATGGATTTACATAATATGAACCATAACAGGCATAACATATTGGGGGGATAAATGTTAACCAATGTGTTCAAATCTAAAATATGAAAGGAAGAGCTCAAGTGGAAGCACACAAGTAGAAGTAAGAGCAAAGCAAGAGCTATAGCTAATGGAGAGAGAGAGAGAGAGAGAGAGAGAGAGAGAGAGAGAGAGAGAGGCATCATATGTGGAAACTCCAATGGTCACACTATGTGACCAGTCTTCCCTTATTCAATAGCTGAAAGAATAAAGAATAGAGTGACAATGATGGGTGCCCGCCACCTATAGCATATAGGTGTGCAGCTAGGGTGTGTGAAGTAAACACAAGGTAACATAGGCACAAGCGCCTTTACCCCCAACAACCTCCCACTTAAAGACGAATGTGTCTCTAGTGAGGAGAGAACAAGAAAAAAGTGATAAAGTACATATATATATATAAAGCACAATAGGATGAGGAATAGATGTCATCTCATCCTAGATCCATCATCTTTCTAAGAAAGGCAAAATGTTCCGCTAAGAGACTTTTAGTGGGCAGATCTACAGGATTCTTGTCAGTTGAGATCTTCACAAGCTCAACAGACTTACCCTCTACTACCTCCCTAATGAAGTGATAGCACACCTCATTGTGCTTTGTCTTCACATGTAGGACTAGATTCTTGGCCAACTAAATAACACTCGTAGAATCCAAATGCAGTGTAGAAGTAAGAGTAATACCAAGGCCTGTCACATCACAAGATGGTATAACCATGGAGCCTCCTTGCAGCCACAATGTACTATGCCTTAGTAGTAGATAAGGCCATGCATTTCTTCACCTTGGACATCCAAGTGACAACACATCCAGCAAAAATGAAGACATGCTTAGAGGTGGACTTCATACTATCTGTATATCCTACATAGTCAAAGTCAATGTAACCCACAATTATAGTATTCTAACCATCATAGCAAATGTTCGTATTTGTAATATCTTTCATGTATCTCATGGTATCTTTCATGGCATCCCAATGTCACCAGCTAGGTGTAGCCATATAGTGTGCTACAACTCCCCTTGCAAATGTTATGTTTGGATGAGTGGCTATCATGGCATACATTAAATTGCCCAGTGCAGATGTATAAGGGATCTTGGCCATCTCAACCTTTTGCTCATCTGATTGGGGACAATCTTCCTAACTAACCTTTACATGGGAAGGTGAAGGACAACCAATGGGCTTAATATATTGCATATGAAAGCCATTAAGGACCTTATGTATGTACTCCTTGTGTGACAAGTAAAGGATCCGTTGAAAGTGAGCATGCATGATACGCATCCCAAAAATATGTGCGACCTACTCCATGTCTTTCATCTCAAATATGTTCTTAAGCTAAGTTTTGAAAGCATCTAGCTCATCATGAGCTCTCCCAACAATCAACATATCATTCACATAAAGTGTCACGATAATAAGGCTACCATCACAAGCCTTCTTCATATAAAGGCACGGATCCATATCACTATGGCAATGCATGTTTCCCATTGGGCAAAAGAACCAAATCCCATATATGATCTATTTGCAATGAGACATACTTAGATTGCATGCCCGGGGAGTCCACCTTATAGAATATGTAAGATACCACGTGAGTTCAAAAGAAAGGGTATTATATTTAGTAAAACTTATAGGATTATATTTACAAAAATTATTTTTAATTACAATTTTAAAACAAATCATAAGTTTAGTAAATTAAAAGGGGTCATTTTAAGACCTTATAGCATGTAAAGAAAGGGTATTTCTTAATATCCTTTGAACGCACGTTATATAGATGATTTCTTATAGGTGGACTCCCCGAGATTGCATGGCCCTCTCCTAAGAGTGACTATCACCTTTGTGCATGGCCTCCTCATAAGTAAGAGACTCATCTAAATCTGTCACCATAACATAGTCCATGGAGGGCTCAAACTAATCAAGCTGACATCTATCTCTAGTAGGCAATCTCAAAATAGGCTATGGGGCTTATACATCATGTCCAATATCACGATTAGGGAAAATTGGAATATCAACTGTAGGTTTTTTAGCTAGCTATGGTAACAAGAGGCTCCTCTTGAAATATCACTATGCGTATCTCAGCTATTGTGAGGTACCTCCTCCAACAGACATAGAGGAGTCCTCTTAATAGTTGACTGAAATTCATATCCATACAAATCACCATCATGTCTCGCCATGGGAAACCTTGGACTTAGTTGAACATGGGAATCTCAGTTCTACTTCACAAGGAAGCATGGACAAATCACCCCTAATAGCAATCTAAGGCCCACCTAAGAAAGACCACTTTGTAATCAATCAAAGGTAGGAGTGAGGTCAACACCGCACTTGGTTCAAAGAGAGTGAGAGACAAGGGAGAGTGTGACTCGATACCCCTACCCATAAGTTAAAATCTCAACTTCGACCCCCTAAAACGATGTTAAACTTGGTAACTAATCCTACTGGTATTGGGAGGGTCACGATTTAATCAGCTCTATCTAGTGTGCCAACTTATCGGGTCCACCTAGCCATAGGCGTCCAATTGTCAAGATCAAAACCTCCCACTTTTCTCGATGGGGTTTGCTTAGTTTTCTAATTAGCAAAGCATACTACCACACTGTTTGGATATATAAAATCAGCTTTCTTTTATTACTCCATTAAACTGGGTTCGTTAAACTCAATCTTTAGCACATAACAAACAATTCATAAATCGGATATTTTATTTAACCATCACTTTGCAGAGTACTATAAAATCGTCTTTTCACAGAAAGACACTGTCCACCCTAAGATAGGATATTCTAATCCCTCGGGATTGGGTTGTATGTAATCGCACTCCATTTGTGGTCAATAGGGAATTTATTGGCTCAGAGCCCCTCTAAGCTTCCCTAAGCCTTCAGCGCCATCCTACATAATAGGGGCACTTACCACTCGGCCCTTTGCCCTCTCAAGCACTCAAGTGATCAAAAATCAAAAACACCTAACTCCCTCGGGAGCATAGGACCCCCACCCGCGTGTGAGTTTTTTCACACTTTATAGAGTGTTAGGGAGCATTGGATTGGGGATCCCAATGTCTCGAACCACCACAATCCACAACTTGTCCGGCTGTGCAAGCTCAGAATCATAAGAGCCATAATTCATCATTCCCAAATCCAAAAGCAGTCATAACCGTAAAACATTTTTAACACAATTGTCAATGTATGCGATGCATAGAATCTATCCCCTTCATCAATTTATGTATTTCTTCCTTAAAAGCATTTGATAATACTAACATGCTTTTACAAATTTAAGTTCTAACTAATCATGATCCTTTTCTTATGTACTTACCTTATTATCTCCGTTCGGCCATCCATCGTGATTACGATTTATGGCCGCAACCTTGGTTTGTTGTGGAATAACCCATCCTTTGGGTTGAATGGATTCAAGGTTAACTTTTGCTTGCATTTCAATAACAACTGCGTCTTCACGTTGGGGAGTTCTTTGAGCTTGACCTTGCTCAACATCTCGATGTCTCTTGGGAGCCATGGAAGAAGCTAATGGATTTGAGCAGCGCTTCCATGTAGGTGTGGAGAGAGAGGGAGAGAGAGAGAGAGAGGCTTGGCCTCAGGGGGTTCACTATATATATATATCCTCTATATAACGTGCGTTCATGGTCTATTTATAAATATCCTAATCTATGATTTTTTAAAAAATAAAACACAACCCTTTTCAATCTGTAAGTAATCCCTTTATATGACACCCTTCTGTATGTAAAAAATGTATAAAAATGATATTTTAAAAACCCCTTATTTTGAACTCACGTTATATATACATATATTTATGAGCGATCCCCCCGAGGGCTTGGCTACTTGTAGCAGAGCTTCGTCATGCCAATTAGCAGAGTGACTTCTACATGGGTCATTGTGTGTATCTGTGTGTGTGTCATGTGTCTAGCTCTACCCCTATTTATATAATAATGAGGGGGGAGGGGTGGTAAAGAGAGGGCGCTTGCTTTTTAGCGTTTTCGATGACGTCATTGATGATAAAGAGAGAACGCTTTTCCTTTAGTGTTTTTTATGGCATCATTAATGACGTCATGGAGGGGGGCTCCGTTTTTGCAGTGCGAAGATAAAAATTGACAAATATATGGGTGAGGACGCGACCAAGGCATAGACCTTAGTATCTTGGCCTCGGCATACTTGGCAACGGGCTACGAAGGCTTTATTGGTGCCGTTGGCTATGTGTGAGAAGCTCCTACTAGCTTATAGGAAAATATTCGTAGGAGGTCACCTATAATACTTCCACACAATTAAATATTAGTTGGTTAGTTCGAA
The DNA here is from genome assembly GCF_053477565.2 of Lygodium microphyllum. Taxonomy (NCBI): domain Eukaryota; kingdom Viridiplantae; phylum Streptophyta; class Polypodiopsida; order Schizaeales; family Lygodiaceae; genus Lygodium; species Lygodium microphyllum. The sequence goes on from NC_141155.1 coordinate 86,371,661, forward strand.
AGTTAGTTAGTCAATTAATAAGTTAGTAAGGTTACTAACTAAAGTAAAAACTAATTAACATTAATAACTAATTATTTTTATTTAATTAAAAATATTAAAAAATCGAAAGTCATAATCCGATATTTTTCCCAGATTAACAAGGACCGTAGCGACCCTTCACGAAAGTTACAATGTGAATAAGAGTTATGAGCCATATTAATCATTACTGTTAATGTGTATAGTATGGATGGTCCAAAAATATTAGATTTTTAAGCAAAACTAGCATATTTTAGATATTTTAGATATTACTTATTGTAAATATCCTAAAAATCTATGGAGATTTCTAGAATAAGATGTCATGTAAAAAAAGTAAGTGGTTTTCTTTAGCTTGTTTTGGAGATTTAATATTTAAAAAAAGGATTCGCAAAATCACGCGCGTCGTGATCGTAGTTTACAGGCAATAAACAGCACTTTGAATGGGCAGCTCAGGGAAGTTACTATATGTATATCCTCTACATCACGTGCGTTCATAAATATCCTTATCTATAATTTTTTTTTGAATAAAACATAACCCTTTTTTATTCAATCTATAAATAACCCCTTTATATTACACCCTTCTCTATGTAAAAAATGTATAAACTAGTATTTTAAAAATACCTTATTTTGAACCCACCTGATGCACACATATATTCATGAGTAACTTACCCAAGACAGGCAGTAAACAACAAGATGGGCCTTGAGAAGAATCCGTTTGCATTCGAAGTTAAAAGGATTCTTCTCAAGGCCCATCTTGCTTGAAGCTGAAAGGAATTCAAAGTCCTTAAGTAACTATATGAATTACGCGACAAACCCTAGTTTAAATGAATACGTAGGGTTTCGTTATAGGGAAGCCAATGTCCCAAATTGCAATCAACATTGCAAGGATACTCCTTCATTCAAAAGAAAGAGAAATTAAATTAGATTAAACTTGAAGAAAAAAAGATACATCCTTACGGATTGCGGGAATTGTCCCATGGACGAGATTTGTATCTCAGCTGAAATTTTAATATAAAGTTTACTTTTAAGGAATTTGTCTAAATTGTTTTCGTGTTAGTGCATAAAATTACGTAAAGGAATATGTGACATCATCCATCCCGACAGTATCATCACCCAAGTGCACTCAACTACCAAGTGACTATCCACTAGACTAGGTTTTTTTTTGTTCTATACTATAAATATAGTTTTAATAAGCTAGTCTTGGGAGGGTTTTCCAAGTCTTTCTTCCATGAAAATAATCATCAATGAAAGTCACAAAATGCACTTCATGTCATCTTGTGTTGACAAGGCATGGGACTACGTACATAAGAAAGAACAAGATTCAGAGGCTCACCCATACACATAATGCCAGACTTCTCATGAGAACTATGTGTCTGCCCACCACAAAGACAATGATCACATGAATCAAAACATTCTTAATCAAGGGGTGGAAGATACTGCAAACAAGAAAACATTTTCATTCCTTTTAAGGACATGTGCCCAAGGTGATGATGCCATAAAGATACATGGGGTATGTCAACTAGCCAAGACATGGTCAATAGACCCAGATACAAGCAAGGGATAGAGGCTGCCAAACTTGGCACCTTGAGCAAATACAAGATTTTCACAAGTAATCTTCCATGCAAATCACCAAAAGATACATGATATTCTACATCATCCAATTGTCCAACAGAGAGTAGGCTTTTGGTCAAAGTCAAAACACGATGTACATCTTGTAAAGCAAAATTATTGTCTGAAGTAAACTGCAATCTAACGTCGCCAATGCCAATAATATCCAATGTCAACAACTCTTTTCCTAATCTCACAGAACTTGTCATGCTACGATAGGAATGAAACCAATCCCTATGTGGGGTAACATGGAAAGACGCCCCCAAATCAAGTAGCCAATATTGAGGAAAAGTGGACGAGGTATCAGCCAACTAACTAGCATCAAGAGAAGAAGCTACCAAAATGTAATCATTGTCAAACTCAAGCTCCAAGGCATTTATCTCCTCAATTTTCACATTGGATTTCCTAGGAATAATGCTACAATCATTAGACTTATCTTTGTACATTTTTCTTTATCCTTATGCTTATCATCTCACATCTTGTGGCATTGTGCCCTAATATGACTCTACTTTCCATAGTAATGACATGTAAGAGAGGCCTTACAACCATGGGACTTAGTACGAGACTTCCTACTGCAAGATTGAGACCTTTATGAGTCTCTACCATGATAGTCATTACTACTCTTATCATCATGTCTCCCCCCAATAATCTATACAGGTGAAACAGCCACGACCCACGGACCAATTATTGTTTCAAGTGTTTCAAGTCAAGCACTAATGGCTACCTCTCACATAGCTGATGCACTATCTCTCTCTACGAGTGTAGTGAGCTTATCTCCATGCCCGATCGAGTTGCCTCCTCTCCCAAGCACCCCGATAGCTCCACGATCCAAGTGCAAGCCTCAAGCGAGCTTGATCCTCAAGCTCCACGCTCCAAGCTCCATTTCCACAAGCAAGATAAGAGAAGAGAAGAGAAGAGAAGAGAAGAGAAGAAGAGAGGAGAAGATGGAGAGCTTCTCCACCACAGTCCCTCACCCTCACACACTCAGTCTCCCACACTCGCTCTCTCAAGCACAAGCTCAAGCAAGCAAGAACAAGAAGAAGAAGAAGAGGAGGAGGAGGAGGAGGAGAGCTACTTTTGGCCACACACAAGAATGAGCTCCTCATTCACTTTTCAACTTTATATACAAACCCTAAATTCCTTTTGGGCGGTCATCCCTTTATTCTCTTTTTTACATGGCCTAGGCCCTTTTTTCCATTGTCCTCTTATCTTCCTAGCTTCCTTCCTACTGCCCATCTACCTTTACAATTTGCACAGTCGGCGCTCTTAAAATAAATCATGGTGTGCTTGCGCTCTTTTATAAAAGTATTGACTTGCGCCTCTCTCCTTGATTTAAATTTTTTTTGTACTTCTTGTGTTTCCAGATTTTTCTTGGCGCACCTTCGTCTTCCATTCACTTTTGCCTTGGCCTTGTCTTCTACTTTAGATTTTCCGGATTCTCCACCTTGTTTGTTTGAGGGTCAACATTACCCCCTCCTAGACGAGTGCTAGTCCCATGGCACTCTCTATCATAGGTAGCAGGCTATGGTATGCACCAAAGACGTGGGTGGAAGGGACTACTATGGTTTGCTATGTAGGAGTTTTGGTGGTGGTGCGTATGAACGTCATTGGGAGTACTTTGTTGGCATGATGGCTGGTGATAGGGTTGTTGTAGTTAGTGATATGGTTGTTCTTTGTTGGGAGTTGCACTCATGGTTGGCACAAGTGTTGGTATTCTGGGGATTTTGTGTGTGATGATTCTTTGGTGGGCTTGTATGATGATAAAGGACAAGAGTTCAGAGTTGAGTGTTGATGAAGAGTTGACTGTACTTTTGTTGGAATCTTCAATACCTACAATTGAAAACCTCTCACATGGTCTCTCCCTAGGGGTTAGTGCTAGTATTCTTATCGTGCACAAGATGTAGTTTGATTAGTTTGGAAGATAGGTCAAACTATAAGCAAGCCAAGAGTATTGCCCTGCACTTGAGGACCCAAATTATGTATCGATTATAGTGTAGATATTATGTGAGTGCACGTGCATACTTAGATAGTACGTAGTTAGGAGATTGTTGTTTTGGTTCCTCATAGTAATGTGTGGATGAAGTGAGGGTTCAATTGGGTGGAAAAAAATTTCAATGTTAAGGAGAAGTACACTTGAAGGCTTCTTGAGACATTATTTGTGCTTTTGTCAACATGTAGGATAATTGAGCTCATTGATGCCAAGATTAGATTGCAAAGGCCGAGATTAGATTTAATCAAGTAGTGGGGCCTTCAATGTCGGTGATTGATCCCCATTGTTGAGTATACCTGAAAAAATAAAAAGAAAGTGCACTACTTGGGGGTGCATCTACCTCGTTGTGCAGTGTTGCATGGTGTCCATGCTAGTGAAATTGGGAGTTGGGTTGAACCTAGGGAAGCCTGTGGTATTGTCCCACACTTGAGAACCCAATTTGTGGCACAAGGGAGGTGATGTGGGTGTCACTTAGGGAGACATATGTAACCATAGGCATACACAAACTCCCTAGGTGTTTCCTGCCCTTGATGTGCCCTAAGTGTGAAGTGGGGGAACAGGAAGGGCTAGGGGGTTAGGCATGGCTGACCAAGGCCACCAGACATGCCTAACTTAAGGACCCCTAGGCGCAATGTTTGTGGCACTCTGATATATAGGGAAAAGCTTATTGTTCCTTTTCTTTTTCTTTTTTTTTGGAGATGCATTGGGAGGGGGTACATTAGACATCATCCTGATGCTCTACAATAGTTACATTTCAAGGGGGCCTAAGAGATTGACCAAGGAATGCATGGCTTGGCATGGAGCCCATGTTGCACCACCCTCCTTAGCTCTAGTTTTCTTTTTAGTTGTTCCAATGTCTCTTCTCCTTTTTTGGCTGTGTGGCATTCAATGTGCTCAAGGAGGATGTGCATTGCTGCTCCAGCCTCTTGACAGTTGCGACTTTGCTTTCCACTAGGAGGCATTCACCCTTGGAATGTGCCAGCTTGTAGACTAAATCTTTGATTCCATTTTCGTTAGAGCAATCTCCTTCTCCTTCTTTTGCCTCAGTCATTATTCCTCCTCTTCTAGCATTTTCTTGCGCTCTTCTTCTAGTCTCTTTGATTCCTCCTCCATCCTTAGTGGCTCTCTATTTCCTTTGGAGGTGGATCGAGTTCTTCTCATGGGGGTTTTGAGAGTGATCGTTTCCTCTCCCATTGACTTGACAATTTTTTAGCCTTGCTACTCACTGATCTCACTCTTGCTGTTGAGATGGTTGGTCATTCTCTTTTTTATTAGTAACTCTCTCCATGTTATCATCCTGTTCCTTGTGGCCTTCGTCTCCCTCTTGTTCTCAGATTGGTACCTGGCTCACTCCCAGCATGTTATACACATCCCTCCTTGGGAATTTTTCAATCCTGCTAACTACTAGCTAAACCCAGGGCCCTCTCCACCATTGTAAGGCTCAACTCCACCTCTACTTGGTGAGCTTCTTCTCCTCTTCTTACCGTCACCATGCCACAATTCCTTTGGCATCGAAGCTCCTCAAAAATTTTGTGCACTTGCTGTAATTGACAACCTGGCCGACCTTCTCTTCATACTTTTATAGACTGCACTGGTCCACGAGTGTTTTTTTTAATGGTTGGCTCCTCCATGATGACATCATCTCTAGGTTTAGAGTAAGCTTGAATGTGAACTAGCTGAAACCCCTCGTTTCTACCATCAAGTCGTACTTGGCTTGCTCTTCTACCATGAATGGGAGGTTGCTACCTTAATCTTGCCCCGACTGTAGAATTTGGCCAAGAAAGAGAGAGTAGCCAGTGATTATGCTTTGGGCCATGCTTAAATGCAATGTGTGCTTTCTACAAGGGTGATTTTCTCTTCCAGCAAGTGGGGCTTCCGTCATGGCTTTTTCTTCTTGGTTTTTTTTTTAAATTTCTCCATAATGGGTCTTTATGGGGCTAGTGGTCTTGTGGTGACTTGGACATTGAACACTTTCGTACACAAACCTGTGCCATCTTTCATTCACTTGGCAACTCATGAGAGTACATGCAAGTCATATGCTTTAACCATAATGAGCAAGTGCAGCTCAAAAAGACATCACTTATCTGAATCCCATAGTGTTGACTTCGATGCATATCACCTATGCTTGACTATCATTGCTTGTGTGTGTGTTGGCTTTGCTTCTTTTGGTATTATCTATACATAATCACAAAACACATTGTTTATTTATATAGACTTTATAAACCCATGTCACTTCATGAGGATAAAAACCAATCGTAGAACTCGGGATTGTCCTAGAGTATGGCACACATATCTAGTAATCATGGCAGCCTACTCAATAACAACAGATATTTTGCAACATCAAGTAGCATGGTGCCTTGTCTGAGTCTAGTGGCAACATGTAGCTCTTCCTTAGTCTCTTGGCTAGTTCCAGCTAATTCAAAACCCCGAAGGGTAGTCAGTACTCAGAAGGAAGTTGGTGCCACATAGGTCGGAGACGCCATTGGGCCAATCGCTCCTCTGAGACTATCATAATTGAGCAGTGGATTTTTGACCCTAAAACATGCTCAAAATTTTTTGAAAAATCCACATTTCAAGAGAAATTTGAATCCCGTTGAAGGCAACATGTGCAATTGGGTCGATTTTAAGCAACAAGCAAAAGACAGGTTTCAAAAGCGCTTTGAAGACACACCAAGCAATGGTTGTGGAAATTTCATAATTTTCTTGGGAGTCAGATCAGACTTTTGAAAGTGATCGGCAATGGGGGACCTCGAGATGGTCATGTAAAAATTTTCAGATCATTAATCGGACATCAGACGTGGAAGGGGCCAATCCTCGAGATGTAGGAGAGCTGCATTGAGGCCACGATGCTCAATCGGGAGGTTGCCTCCTATGTATGTGATAAGTGGTATATTATACCAATGAGTATGGAATCTCCCTCTAAGAATTAGGGGAAGGCAAATATTGGATTGCGTCTTCTAAAAAATGCAAGATCGATATTAGAGGTTAGTATAGCGTATCCTTTACATGCTCCTATGGCCGCGAGGCTGTGTGGGGTGTCTTGTGTGTCTTAGAGGTCTAGCTAGTGCTAGAGAGCCATTTTCAGGCCTGTTTTTGATCCCGACAGGCGATGCATTTTCCAGGAGCTACCTACAAGTGACAGTTTCCATGCCTTGGTCGATTGGGACCTATCCTTTTGGTGTATGCCAAAAATTAGTGAGTTAGACTCACAAGACCATCAAGCGGAGCTCCAAAAGCAAGAGAGGGCTGAACGAGCTAGACGGCAGGATGAGATAAACAGAAGATACTCTCCACAAAGGAGTGGCCCAATAGCTTTGCAAGGGTGGGGTTTTAATAGCCCTAGCTCGGCACATAGTCCATTAGGGGGAGGAAACTCTAGTTCTTCCCCCCCTCCAATCAATCCCTCCACTTCGAGTGGAGCTCTAGTTCTGGTTGTTCAAACCCCTATAGTAGTAGCAAATTTGGTTGTTGCCATGGTGGCACAACCTATTGCTATACCTACTAGAATGGCAGATTTACCAGCTTTAGGTTTCCCCCTTCCCATCTTTAATGGGTTAGTGGAGGAGGATGCAAAACTGCACATTAAGGAGTCCCAAAAGTTGATGTTCAACTACCACATCCAAGATGAAGGACATCTAGTGATGTTCTTTAACATGATTCTCAAATGAAGAGCTACCATATGGTATCACGACCTAGAGGCCAGAACCATAACCACTATTGATTTATTTTTCAAAGCCTTTCGAAGGGAGTTCGCCCCTGAAAGGGGTGGTCAATACTGGGTATGTGTACTAAATGTGACACGTCAAGAGCCACATGAGGATATTCGAGCATATGCCAATAAGTTAAAAGAGGACTTTTGCAAATTGCAAGTCTCTATTCATATCTCAGCATGCCCAACTACAATATTTCTTGCATGGTCTGGATTTCAATATTCAAGTGCAGTTGAGTAGTGTCACTTTGTTGGATATAGACACTGCCATTAGACGAGCACAAGAAGTAGAATCCCAACTACAAGTAGCCTATGCCTCTCGAACCAATCTTAATATGGATATAGTTTTGAGAAATAATTTGGCATTGACCAATGGCAATGGAAGTCAAGGGATAGCAATGACTAATCCTAATGGGAGAGGAAACATGGTTCAAAATGTACCCTACCACTGTGACTATTCCTATGGCTAGTTAGGTGGGTCCACCAAATGTTGGAGGCCAAGTAGTGAACCCTAACGTTGTTCCTGTGAGTCAACAACTAATGCCCAATCAAATTTTTAGGCCACTAGAACAACCAATAGACGAGCATGGCTATGAGTCAAGTGCATCGAATGTCCTTGGCAAAGTTAAGGACATGATGAAGCATTACACTGACATGATTTTTGAACAATATAGGCAAATAGCCCGTTGATGTTAATTTCCTTAAAAAATAGTAGAATCTAATAGGGAGTCGATGCCCTGAAGAGGGTGGCCCATCAAGATTTAGATGTAAATGGTTTGGTGGCCAACACTATCCTTAAAATTGTCCAAATGTCAAATGTGATATTTGTGGGAAGTCCGACCATTTGGCTACCACCTGTTGGAGTAAGATTAGCTCTCCAACAAGGTAGTAGATAGCCGGGTCATGCTAGCCATCGTGCACAAGGAAATAATCTTTAGCAAGATGGTGGGCCAAAGCAAATCCTGCAAAGAGGTAAGGCTACTTTAGAGGAGCTGCCTAGTGGCAGTGGAGTTAGCCTCATTGAGGCTATATGGGTTAATGGCACTAAAGCTTCTCTACAGGCCATTACGAGAGGTCAAAATGATAGAGAAAGTGACAAAGATAATGCAAAACCTGATGATGGAAACCCTAAAAAAGATGACAAAGGGACACAAGTCCTTAACCCTGACATGGAAAGGGGACCTTTAGAACCCATTGGGAGTAAAATCGACGCCAAGAAGGATAAAGAATTACCAAGGAGGAAGGAAAAAGCTAAGAAGGAAGCACCAAAAAAAGTTCAACGACCAAAAGAGAGAATGGTCTGGAGAGAGAAGAGAGCTCTAGTAAATTATCACAAATTCGATTTGGCAAGCTCTCTTTGTGAAGTTAAACCAGACATGAATTGCTTGCAACTGATTAAGTTGTCTCTAGAAGTGAGCAAGGAATTTAAAAAGATCCTATAAGTACTAGGTATATTGTAGAACCTCTGGGCATAGTGCGACTAGGAGATGATTGGTTTGAGCATGCTGAAAAACATTGCCCAAGGGTTGCATCCTGCATCGATGGAATACTAGTGGATCATGCTATCGTAGATATGGGATCCTCTATTAACATCATGAATTCTGAATTCATGGAGAGACTAGGTCTTGCAATCCGAAAAGACACCTCCATGATTCTGAGAATGGCTGACGATAGTCTTAGGTAGCTTGAAGGTTACATCACTAAGTTCCACGTCACTATTGCAAATGTAGAATGCCTTCTGGACTTTAGGGTGATTAGATTTGCAGGGTGTCCTAGCTATCAAGTGTTGGTAGGTAGACCTTGGATCTTGCAAGCAGACTGTGAAGTGGATATACCTGCTGGTCAATTGATATTTGGTAGAGATGCTTGCCGTGTAGTAGTTGATGCTTATCTTGAGTCTCCTCAAAGCGAGAGAGCTCATCTATCCTCTACGGAATTAGAGGCATTAGAAGATGTATCTGCTAGTGAGACTTCGTCATCCAAGGAAGGGTCCACTACAGAGGACATCTATCAAATAACTCTGAGTGAGCCAATAGAGCCTCAAGATCAAATAAGAGAGACGAATATAATTGAGTTGGATCTTGGTACACCAAATGATCCGTGGCAACTAGGGTCCATGATTAGACCGAAAGAAAGGAAGGACTATGTATCTCTCATCCAAGAGTTCCGTGACATCTTTGCCTAGAGTTATGATGAGATGAGAGGTATTCCTTCCAGGCTAGCCATTCATAACATTCCTCTAAAGGAAGGTAGTCCTTTTGTGCATCATAAAGTAAGGCGTATGCCTTTTGAACTAAGGGACAGGCTGTTCGAGGAGCTACAGAAGTTGTGATAAGTTGGTTTGATCTTCCCTATTCAGCATACTAAATGGTTTTCACCAGTTGTGATCAGGAAAAAGAAAAATAATATTGACTTTAGAGAGCTGAATAAGCAAAAAATTAAGAAATACTACACATTTCCCTTTATTGATCAGATTTTGGACCAATTAGCACGTAGGGAAATATATTCGTTCATGGATTGCTTTGCGGGATATAACTAAATGGCAATTGCAGAAGAAGACAAGCTTAAAATAACGTTTATTACTATCTTTGGTAGCTTTGCATACCATGTGATGGCATTTGGTTTATGCAATGCACCTAGTTCATATAGCAATGAACAGCAGACAAGACCTTTGGTGACATCTCCCTAGAGGAGTTGAAAGTATTTATCGATGACCTAGGGGTAGCCACCATAAGAGAAAGTCAGTTGATTATTTTGCGGAAGTGTTTTAAGCACTGCTGACAATTTTGCATAGCTCTTAACCCATGGAAGTGCGTATGTGGGGTGCCTTATGGGCTATTTTTAGGTCATGTGGTCAGTTTAGTAGGGATCACGATTGACCCTGAAAAGATCAAGGTCATAGTTGCCATGAGTCTATCGCACACTCTGAAAGAAGTACATATCTTTTTGTCATCTATAGGGTACTACCAGAGGTTCATAAATGCCCTAGCGCAGAAATAATGTTGCCACTAATGAATCTATTATCCTTCATCTGTCTATTTGAATGGAGTGACTCTTACAAGGTAGCTTTTAATGATGTCAAACAAGAGGTAGTAAAAGCACCAATTTTAAAAGCACCTAAAAGGAGCAAAGCATTCTATATATTTTCAACAACCACCATACATAGTATCAGCTACTACTGCTTATCCCAAATCTGGGAGGGAAAATGTACCATTTGATTTTTTTTGTTAGTCGGAAGTTGGGCATATCAAAAATCAACTACACCTACATGGATAAATTGTGCCTTGCAATGGTATTCGCAACTAAAAAATTTAGGCATTACATTCTCTATGAGAAAGTTGCATTTTATATGAAGGTGGAAGGGCTTAGATTGTTGATTAACAAGTTATAGTTGCATGATCGTTTAGCAAAGCGGTTAATCACTTTGCAAGAGTTTGATTACAAGATCAAGAGTAAGCCACCAAGGTTTCAGGGCATTGTGGAATGCCTTGTGGATTTTGGGGAGCCGAAAGAGACTTTAGTTGAAGGGAGTGATGTTGAGTTGCTGTTTAAAATTGATATGGTGTCTATACCCTCCTCGTATGCCGCTATAATGCATTACCTCTCGACGGGAGAGACTGGGTCCGGACTATCAAAATCAGAGAAGAGGAAATTAGATAGCACGCGTTGAAATTTGCCTTGATTGCAAGAACATTATATTAGCAAGGGATTGATGATATCTATCACCGATGTGTGATACTTGAAAAGGTTCCATTCATTTTTGAAGAGTGCCATGACTCCGCTTGTGAATGGCATTTTGCTAGGCAACTTACTGCACAAAAAGATTTAAGAGCAAGATATTGATGGCCATCCATTTTCCAAGATGCATTCGAGTATATTAGGAGATGCAATACTTGTCAATGACATGACAGTATGGAGAATAGTAAGTGACCACTTACTCCAATTATGGCTATACTTTCATTTGAGAAGTGGGGTATCGACTTTGTGGGTCCTATTGGGATTGAATACTTTACAAAATGGTCAAAAGTATGAGTAATGAGGAAGGATGATGTAAAAGAGACTGCTAGTTTCCTACTAGAGTAGATTATATGCCGATTTGGTCCGCCAAAAGAATTAATATCAGACCGTGGAACCCAATTCCTAAACAAGATGATTAAAAGCTTGACTGAAGTATGGAAAATTAAGAACAACAAGATGGCTCCTTATAACCCATAGGCAAATGGGTAGTTTGAAAGTACTAACAAGCAGCTTGTGGGTATTCTATCAAAAACAGTATCCGAAAGGAAGCGAGACTGGGATAAGAAATTATATGTGGCAGTGTGGGCATATAACATGACATTTAAATGATCCACTGGTCACACCCCATTCAAATTAGTGTACCGGGAGAAGTGTGTTTTTCCCTTAGAGATTGAGTTTTCGACCATCAAATCCACAATCAATCATTCTTTGGGTGACGAGGATGCCCTTTTCGAGCACTTTACGACTCTGGCCCACTACACTAGGAAGTGGCTAAGCGTCGGATGAATCAGTTATATGATTTAAAAGCAAAGAAATATACATGTAATAAGGGATAGTTAGTTCTTTATCATGATGCACTGAGAGAACTGTTTCTTGGAAAACTTGAGCCCAAATGGGACAGTCCCTACAAGATTGTAAGAATAGGAAAGAATAAATCCACAGCATTACTACCTGATCTTGAGGGAGTGGAAGTTAAAAATAAGGTTAATCTTAATAAGATTAAAACTTATTAGCTCTAAATGCACTAACGAAGAAAATGCCTTGTAGGTCAATACTGGGCTGTTCAGGAACCTGCAAGAGATGAAAGAGGTTGATGGGGCTACTGATTTCTTATTTGGAACACCCATACTTGGAGGAGAGATATTATCAGGGGAAGCTTATCTAGTGGAGTAAAGGATATAAAATGATTGAGCAAGAGAACGGATCATTCATATAGGAAATCAGAGTCTTTTGCCATCACTTCTTACGAATTCTGACAAGCATCCCTGTTATATTCAATGAAGAAGGTGGGTTGGAACCTTCAGTACATCCTCTGAATATGCTAAATTTCTACTATCATAATTAGAGTAGAGGTGACAATGGATGGCCATGTGAACCCATTGTGGACGTACACAATGTACCAAGAAAGAGAGCATAGGGGTAGTTATTCGAGATCCCCAATGTAGAGTCATGATGAAATTGGTTGTTTATCTTGGGGTTGGATTTACCAATAACATGGCAGAATACAAAGCTTTGATCATGGGGTTAAATATTGTTAAGAAAGGTGGTATCTACCAATTCTTAGTAAAGGGGGATTCCCAGTTGGTATTGAATTCTCATTTCTTCCAAAATCATCCTTTTTGCCAACTAAATGGGACTTACACAATATGAAATCCCATTCTTTCTATGTATTATCGCACTGCTATGACCATGCTCGATGGATTTGAGAGAGTGTCTCTTCAGTTGGTTTCACATTATTGGAATAAATTTGTAGACTCGTTAGCAAACTTTGCTTATGAAGAATACATTTTCCTCAACTGTGGTCCTAGTTTGGATATCTCTATGGATGATGAGATAGGACCTGGTCGATTATGGGGGCTTCTATCAAAGCATGCCCTATAGATCGAGACCCATTTGCCTTTGTAACCTTGGACCCATAGGTTGGTTAGATTACATGTTATGCGTACACCTCTTGCTATTTATGTAGGGGGTATGTGTCATAATTTGATGCATTTAGTTTAGGACAAGAGCCCTATTTCCTCTTGGGATGGAGCATCTTGTAGTATATTAATAGGATTTTACAAGAGGGGATATATACACGCTAGTTTGCTTGATTTCCTTAGGCCAAGAGGGTCGGTTCCTTTTAAGGGATTTAATGCTTGATTTCCATTAGGCCAAGAGAGCCACTTTTTTGTCGATTTTAAATGTCTTACGTCTTTAGGCCATGAGGGCTAGTTTTGTTAGGAGTGAACTGTGTTATTTCTTTAGGCCAAGAGGGCCATATGTTTGTTTGGTGCAGCTGCGTTTAATGGTTTTTTGTTTTAGTGATTGCATCATACAGGTTGACGAAGTCACTAGATTGAGCCTTTGCTACGGAGGAGCTTCTTGTGGCCATTCCTAGTGGTTTTGTCCCCTTTCTGAGTATTTTTTCCCTAGGTAGATAATGATATATGTGTATGTAGGGGTTACCTTCTTTTCGTTTGTTGGGGACCAACAATCAAGGCATGAAGTCCTAGGTTTAGGTTAGCCATGTCTGTGGGAGATCTAAGTAGTTGTTGCCTCCTGCAAAGGCATTTTCAGGCACTGAAGGACCCATTTTAGAAGGTAATTCTAGTGGCCCTATTCTACTGATATGCTAGGCAGTTGTTCTAGGAGTCTCTGCTAGTTGTGAGGCAGTTAGAAAAGCCTGCCATAACAAATATATGCAAAGAAGCAAAATCCCGAATAGCCGAAGAATAAAAATATACAAAGGTGTGTAAAAAGGGGTTCTAACCCCTATAAAAATAGAAAAGGGAAGAAATAAAATTCATTGAGCAATTGTTCATCGCCTTGCGAAGGCCTGGTAGGTTCCTGGGGATGAGTCAGGACCGATGCCTTGCTGGCATCTAGCTAAACAAATAAAACTACGAGAATGTTGGAGTGAAAATAAAAGCGAGCATTAGAAAAGAATTAAGTGTCACCTCGTGAGGGCTTGGTAGGTTCTTGGGTACCAAGATAGGACTTGAGGCTAATGCCCTATTCTCCTTGGGTCACTATGCTTAGCTCCCTCCTTTTAACACGCCTGAGTATGGAAAAATAAAGGCCTAAAAGAAGAATGTGCTAAAAGACAATATTTCTTGATCAAGCTATAGGAGTCCTCACCTAGTAGGATCTCCTAGTTGAGTTGTCCTTAGTTAGGTAGGTAGTTCAGACCACCACTTAGGATGACCTCTCTGATAGTTCTTTTTAGCTTGGTCGTGTTGGAGCAGTTGGTTAGCAACTAGCTTTTGGCTTTCTGTCAAATTATGCTAGGCCTACTCCTTGTGGATTCCATGCCTTGGTTTTGTCAAAGGGTAGGGTGGTAGCTATGATGTGTTTTATTGTGTATCTATTTTGTATCAACTTGATGCTCTTTGTGGTTATGTTTATGTGTAGATTTTGTTCATGGGATTTGACAGGCTGATTGCCCTAACTCATGGTTGCCAATGAGTGGCTGATTTTTGACCCTGAAACATGCTCAAAATTTGCCAAAAAATCTACAATTCAAGAGAAAATTGAATCTTGTCGAAGGCAGCAAGTGCAGTTGGGTTAATTTTAAGCAACAAGCAAAAGACGGGTTTCAAAAGCGCTTTTAAGACACACCAAGCAACGGTTGTGGAATTTTCATAATTTTCCCAAGAGTCAAATTAGACTTCCAGAACTGGCCGATAGTGGGGACCCTAAGACAATCAAGGAAAATTTTTAGATCATTAATCAGATGCCAGACGTGAAAGGGGCCAATCCTTGAGATGTAGGAGAGCTGCAATGAGGCCACGGTGCTCAACCGGGAGGTTGCCTCCTATGTATGTGATACGTGGTATATTATACCAATGTGTATGGGATCTCCCTCTGAGGAGTAGGGGAAGGTAGATGTTGGACTGCATCCTGTTACAAATGCAAGATTGATATTAGAAATTAGTATAGCATGCCCTTTAGATACTCCTAGTAGCCGCAAGGCCGTGTGGGGTGTCTTGTGTGTCTTAGAGATCCAACTAGTGCTAGAGAGCCAATGTCGGGCTCTTTTTTTGTCCTCACAATAATCTCGGCTCTAATTTTTGGCCATTGTAGCGCAGTTTTCAAACCAATGTTTTTCAAATTGACTTAGACCCTCGTTGAATGTCATAGTTAAGTGTAGTTCGTTGGCTTCCTCTTCACAAGATGAGTTACATGCGTTCATGTAGGAGCTTGTCATAGTGCCCATTAAGATATTCTTGCTCTTCCTAGGATAGTGGATATGATAAATATTCATCAAGGTGCTCCCTACGGATTGTGCCCATGTTCTCAAGCATGTAGGCACGTGCAAATAGTTTAGCATCCAACTCGGTCAAGCACTCTGTGACACTTTTATGTTCGATGAGGTCTTGCTTGGTTTGTTGGAATGCATGGTTCTAAGCATGGCTATGGTGGCTTGAAGACATAGAGTTGAAGATAAAATGTCACACAAGTGAATTAAGTTCTAAGTTTGAGACTTGAACTCATAAACACAATCTTGTGTGGTTGGATAATGACTCGGATACTTGACTAAAAGGACAAAAGTACCATCATATTTCATTGAAAATGAGAGGTAAGTACAATGCTTTATAGCTTGAGAATAGGTGGTATTTTCCTACTTTGTGCATATGGGATTCTGGATAGCCTGCATATCCTTTACCCAGACTGCTCCTCAAAGGGGCTATACTAGGTGTGATTGCCTAAATCTCAACACCCCTCTTCAATCACAACCTAAAAGGCACAAAGTGTGTAGAGGCTTTAGTGAGCCACCACCTATAAAGTGTGGGCATACCACAAACATGGTAAACAGCAGAGGTTGTCGTAGAAAAAGGCCAAGTATGGGTACCAAACACATGGTGAACATCCAAAGGCTATAACAGGGGCCTCATAAAGTGTACAGAGGCTGTAATGCCAGATTATATGAGGAGTTTACAAAGCTTATGACAAAAGCATCAGGGCAAGGTTATACAAGGCTTCAAAAAAGTCTATCAGAAAATTGGGAATAGAAGGACCATTGGGACTTGTCCTTCTGCTCTTGGTTGTCTTCTACTTTTTCTTCTTCTTCTTCCTTTGCTCCATGATCTTCTTCTTCTTTTACAGCTGCAAGATAGGCCTTTTGAGACCTCTTTTTGGCATGACAGAACTTCTCAGTGTGTCTGGTCCTTTTGCAGAAGTCACAAAATAGCTAGCCCTTTCTTCCTTTGTTCCTGTTATACTGACACACAACATTTATTCACATCTTTAGAAGTACTTGATTCTTCTTTATTTTTTATCTTCTTTTCTTCTTCCAGTAGAGAGGCTTTAATATCAATGAGTTTAGGATTTGGCATGTTAATTAGGGTGGTTGAAACATTATCATAATCAGAAGGCAAACTTTTTAGCAAAACACCAATACAAACATCTTCATCCATTTTGAGATTTATCCCTACAAGCTAGGTTAGGAGATTTTCCATGTAGTTCAGATGAGATTCCAAGGATATATTAGGCTTCATATCAAGTCGAAAGAATTCAATCAGTAAACCATACTTTGAGGACTTGTGCACCAAATAATGTATCTAATCTATCCCAAGTGTCATGGGACATGTCACAAGAATCTACATGATGGATCTAGCTGTCATCCAACTCAATTTGATGATGGCATGTGCTTTGTCATCATTCTTCTGCCAAGTAACTGCAAGAGTTGCATCCCAAGGCTTCTTTTTTCCATTGGTAATGACCCATAGGCCCTTCTTCATCAAGATGAGTTTGATGCCGGTTTGCCAGGTGTAAAACCTGACTCCATTGAATCAAACAATTGGAGAGTCTTTGCCCATGCTGGAGTGGCAGAGTCAGCATAACAAATCAACTCCAAAATTATCGGTTTTGAGCAGTAGAAGAGTTGATTGAGATGTGTCAAAAGGCACAAGTGCTAAGAGCACTAAATGAGTGTCAATGGACACTATGTTTATTCCTTGAGTCTTCCAAATCTGAAAAATCCTTCAAGTTCTTTCAAATCCAAATCTTCTCCTTCTTGATTTGATGTTGGGACCTTCAAATCTGCGTTATAGGACCTTCAATGTGTTGGAATCAATGAGTAATTGAAGTAAAAAAGAGCTTCAGTGAAAGTGAGCTATGGTAGATTAGGGTTTTCAAGAATAGGCGATTGGTATTTTGCTTATTGCTGCTCCCAGAGGTAGCCATTTGAGAGACCCTCAGAGGGGAAGAGAGTTTAGATGTATAGCATCAAAAGCCCTATGATAATGATCAACATTATTGTGTGTATCGAGACTGAACGAACCGTACGATCGAAACCAGGTGCAGATCAAACAAAGACTTCAAATTCGTGCAATGCTGAGCAACTGGGAGGCCAATCTCCCACTCTAATGTGCTAGGAAAGAGAGTAGGGAGTTCATGAATGTTTTCCTAGAAGAGATCTTGGAGAGATATGGCCTATATGTGGAGATCCAACTCCTCCAAGTCAGGTAGGTGCTGTTGTCCACAGACACAATTATGGCAGTGACTCTAAAAAGAGACAATTCTGAGCTATAGTTACCCAATCTCAATGATTGAGGTGAGAGGAAAGAGCTCTGGAAGTAGAAAAACACTTCTCCAAAAGGAAGTTCAGAGAGGTTTGGCTTGCAGAGAGAGATATGAAAGCTTCAAGCTGGCAGGGTGCTAATGGCTATGGCTGCCATGGAAGCTTCATTGAAGGTAGAAATGCAAATGAAGTTGAAGATGGGGTCCAGCACTCAAATTCAACTGAGCAGAGATGGAGAGGACCTAAGCCATGCTCACCATGGCTCTGATACCATGTTGGAATGCATGGATCTAATCATGGCTATGGTGGCTTGAAGACATAGAGTTGAAGATAAAATGTCACACAAGTGAATTAGGTTCCAAGATTGAGACTTGGACTCATAAACGCAATCTTGTGTGGTTGGATAATGACTTACATACTTGACTGAATGGAAAAAAGTACCATCGTAATGCATTGAAAATGAGAGGCAAGTACAATGCTTTATAGCTTGAGGATAGGTGATATTTTTCGCTTTGTGCATATGGGATTCTGGATAGCCTATATATCCTTTACCTTGATTGCTCCTCAAAGAGGCTATCCTAGGTGTGATTGCCTAAATCTCAACACAGTTGCCATCTCATGCAAGGTTTTTGGAGTTTCCCTAGGCTTTAGCATAGCTGGGGGTTTAGGCCTAGATGAGTAAGATTGGTCAATGCTAGGATTGCTCATGTCCTCTAGGTTTTCATGTTTCTCTTGAGGCTTTGTTGCTATTGTGTCATGGTTCTCCTCGAGTGTGACTAGTATAGTTTCATTAACTTGTTGTGATAGTGTTGTATCCACTCTTGATTGGCCAATGTAAGTTTTGTTATCAATGGATTGAGTGCTACAAACAACCATTGATGGTAATGGTAGCTTTGATTTATCAGAACACATGGATGTTTCTAAGGTTTCACTGACATTATTAGGAGAGATGGCAATGGGTTCATTCATGGGTGGACTCGATGCTTTGTTCCTCATCTCTTCAGCACTCTTGGTCTCAATCTTCTTGGCATCTACAACCACTTCCAACTACCATTGTTTTTGTTGTTTTCTCCTCTTTTTCTTAGGCAATTGAGGTGTACCCTTTAAAGACTCAAGACCCTGAACTAGGTCAGTCCCATCGATGTGCTTGGTTGTGGGCCTTAGCATTCTCTTTCTCTAGTGTGTCCTCATAGGACATAGCTATAGCTTGTTGAACAGCCTCGCTAGGTTGTGAAGGTACAACTACCTCTCTTTTCAGAGTGTCTATCTCTTTAGCCAATTCCCCTCTATTTAGCCCCTCATCCAATTGCATTGGCAATTGCTCTTGGTCGGCCAAGTGTTTGCTCTAGACTCTTGTTCTTTCCCATTGGAACATGCCTCCATTACTTCTTATCAGTGCGGGTGTTGTGTTTAGAGACTTTTTTCTCTTACTCTGGAGGTTCGGGTGACTCTAGTGTAAAACCAAGAGATGGTTTAGGATTCTTGTCATGTAGGCTTGGACGAAACTAGCTCAAGAAGTTAGGGTTGTACTGATGGGAAGCATAGAGATCTAGGATTGCAGGGTCTTGGGTGAGGTAGAAGACATCTACACTAACATCAAGTACCATGCTCCCTACTCTTAGCGTGCTAGCCACGTGTAGATCTTCTTCTAGAGGCAGTTTATCGTACAAGGGATGTTTTTGGACAATGATAGAAAGCTCGACCTCATGGACCATTGCCAACACTCTTAATGAGGTTGGGGCAACGTATGTGATCATATATTGATGTCCAAAGGGTTTTCCTTTGCTCAGTTGAGTGTCATTAGTCAATGGTCAATTTTGGCTGCCAAACTTTGGAGTACCATTTATGCACAAAGTTACCTTGTCCTTTTCCTTATCATTTGATTGCCTCGAGCTTTTCGTTGTTTGTCTCACATGGAGTAGTATAGAGTGAGGTTATCAAGCACAATTCTCTAGCTCTAGCTTTTGGGATGTCCTTTATGACTTCTTCAATGGTGACAGCTACATAGCAGGAGCAAACATGTTGTTGCTCGCAAGAGTTTGACTATGATCTTTGTGTGCTCTAGCGTTGGCCTTCCGATGTCCACATGGACATATGCATGTGTGATGGTTTTTAACTTTGTGATCAAGCTTCATCAAGCACTTCATCTCTAGTTCATTGGGGTCAGATGCGCTATCTCTTTGGCCAAATCTTCGAGAGATTTCTCCTCAGGCCTAGGCTTTAGGTTCTTCAGAAGTGCTGGAGGTATGAAGGATGTTGGTTGTTTTATCTATTTCACATGTGAATTGCTAAGAACACATTCTGCAAGGGACATAGTCACGGCCAAGGGTTGGACTGCTATGATTCCTGATTAGAAGTAGTAGCGGCTATTTTAGTGGATTGGCTACTATTGGTAGACTACAATGTCAAGTCCTTAAGCAGATCAAAAGTGGTCGTGTCTTTTGTTGCCTTTTGTGCATTCACTTTTGTAGATCGAGTAGGTCATGATGGATTGCACAAGAATATCCTTAGGTTGAGAATTAGAGGTGGTGTCATGTTCCACACCTTGGACATTTGGAAGCTCAGATGGAGATAGAGATTGGGATTGAGCAGCTACACTTGACGAGACTGATGTTGTTCTTCATGTGTCCATTTAGGGAAAGAGGGTGTAGGAGATTTGGAACTCCTAGGTTGACTTAGCACGAGCTAGACGATTTGCGTGTTGCTGTTAGACGATTCTGCCATTTGCTTTGTTGAGAGCAATCATCCTTATCATGAGCAACATTGTGCATGTGATGGTTATTATCCTCTTGGAAGTCAAAGGCTCCTTGGGCATTAGTGATCTTTGTGCACACTCGATGGTTACATTTAACATCCACTTGTTAAGCACACTAGGCTAAGGATATACCTTCGAACAGTCATGTTTGGTTTCTTGATTTCAATCGTGAGGGGCTCAATCACTCCAACGTGGTTGACTCGAGACTTGGATTTTTGTTTAGATTTCCTTCTATGCTTCTTTGCTTTTGATACAATCTGGCCTTCAGCTGATAGAGGTGGTTTAGCAGGGGGTTTTGGTACCCAAATCCATCGATTACCTACAGAATACCCTTGAGCACGTAGTAGCGCTTTGGATATCCATCGTAGCATTGTGTTGGCTCTCCATAAATACCTTCATCTTTGTATGGCTTGGGCTTCTTTTGTGGTCTTCTACTATATTTGTAAGTCCAACTCTATCCTTGGCATTGTCTTCTGACCTTCTTGTTTCAAGCATGGCCTTGCTAACCATTGGTTCTCTCTATTCAACATGCGCTTGTAACAACTCTTTCAACAAGTCCTTGCTCTCATTACTAGTCTTTCCTGGTATGTCTTTCCCTCGAGGTTTGATGAGGTCATCCTTACTAAAGGTTGTGATTATCCTCACACCCAGTAGTGTCAAGTGTATCCTCTATGCTACATAATCGGCCTCACACTTCATCACCCTTTTGAAGGGTTTTCTTGGGATGGTTTCCTTTCCACAATTTGCACTATTTGGAGGAACATGAAATAGGATAGACAAGCTTTCCATTTTAATAGTTACAAGGATTTTGCACTTCCCTATAATTGCTTGTGGGTGTCCCTTGTAAGGACTAAGAGTTGCATTAGTCGGTGTGAGCTCTATTTGGCTTAGTTGAGTCCATGCTTCATAGGTCAAGATATTAAAATATGCTCCTTCATCAATGAGAGCATCAACACAAGTTTGACCCTAAGATAAGCAGGTGGTACTATGTCTTCATCTTCCGGGCCTTGCCTTATAAATTCAAGCCTTCTGATACATGCCTTTGAGTCCCCAACTACACAACTAAATGTGGATTCTCCACTAATGTCTTGGGTCATCTATGCAAGGTGTATTTATTGCCAGGAGTGTCATGTCTAGTCATCCTCACAGTTGTAGCTTGATGTTGTTGCATTCCGCTTTGACTAGATGTAGTCTAAATGCAACATATACATGTTTTTGTGGTGTGGCTTTTTTGCCCTTGTTGGCTAGATTGAGGTTCTAGGGTCTCTATTTTTCTTTGATTGGGTATGGGCTTTTGGTTGTTGTTTTGAAAGTGAAAATATATGCTTGTATAGAGGCATTACTACACGAGTATCTAATTTGGAGGACCTGTCATGGCGAGCATTTTCTCTCCAGCCTACTTAGGGGAGGTATAGAGGGGGCAAAGCCCCCCTCTGCAGTAGGGGTCCGAGGGGGAAATCCCCCCCAACCCGTAGGGCTGTTATGCTAAACATCATGCACAATTTGAAGGACCATTCATAGTCAAATTTTGAACTACTTGTTCTAGATTTTAGCCCACTAGTGATAGATCTATGATGTGCTTTCGGCTCTATACAGTCTGTGGGTCAGTTTCACAACTCAGATGTGTCAAATTTGTATTTTGTTCACCTATCCTATTTTGGCAGTTTTCTGTCTAATTCTTAGAGGTCTGATTCTCAGGAGTCCGATTATCATAATTGGACGTCCGATCCATCCTTTATCTAGAATAGGATCTTCCAATGCCACAGACGTTGGGCTCAGGGTAGACATCAACTCCATCCGAACTAGGCAAGGGGTGTCTAGAGCTCCACCTAACCCCAAACGGCCTAGGAGTGAGACACAATTTCTGTGTTTGTCCTTTTCACCACTTGACCTTCAGCCCGTGAATCGAGCAGTGCCCTTCTGGGGTTGAAACACAACGTGACCTTGGAGATGATCCACCCATACAAAGTATCATTTCCTTAATTAATCCAGTTAAGAATCAAGCACAATCAAGGCAATCAGCCCTAATATCATTTTCCAAGAAAACATTACTTTACCCTCATGGCAATTTGTCATCACAGACCCCTGCCATGAATTTACCATCAATCACAAGCACTTGGAATAACCATCCAGACAACAATCCAACAATCAGTTGAATGTAAGAGCATTTAAGACATTGTTTAATCAATCCAACAAAACCAATTGTATTTTTCCAAACAATGCAAGAGTAGACATGATAATATTTCCATCGCACATTCGCTCTCCCCCTTGGGATCAAAGAGCAATTCTATGTAAAATTTACTTAACATTCCCTTCCTTTGGCTAAGGCATATGTAAGTTCTATAGGTCACTTACATTGTTCGATAACCTAACCTTCTTCTCAGCAAGTACAAAAGCATCGCTCTTTCCTTTGCCTCGGGTTTTCCTAACCCCTTGAGATCTCTACTTGCATTTGAGGCCCGGAGTTGTTTGTATGTAGCACCCAATCCCCAAATTTGGATTGATAAACATAGTGGTTATCGGATGGATCCCAAGGCATCTTAGTCTTTAATCCTTATCATCATTGTTTGTACTAGCTAAGCACAACATCAAGATTTCCAATCTATCAAACATGAGCTATTAGTGAGAGCTTGAGCAAAGGTCTAGAGCTTCGAAAATGATTCTCTTTTAGGCTAAGTTGCTTTCCATGCAATCCTTCAAGCATGCGAGTTGCAACATATACCTTCGAAGTGACAAAAATGCACCTACTATTCCGAGGATGGGAAGTTGACAATGCTTGAAGCCTTATATATTGTTTATGAATTCATCGCATAGCATCTAAATACAATTAACTTCTCTTGATACACGCATTTGGGGAATTCAAATCTTCGAATACTTGCGATGCAGTTTATCATTTTCAATGTCCTATTCTCATGCGGCATAATACGGGTCTCGGGCATCTTATGCGGGGATTAAGCAAGCATCTAATTAATTTGGAAATTCATTACTTACAACCAGTATCGTTGTTGGATTGGTAGTTATGCCTATGGGATTCAGGCAACTTCTCTTAGGCTATTACATGTCCCTTGCCCTATTGTTACATGTCTTCTTCTTCATGGTTTTCTTCTTCTTTGGCACTTGCTAAGTAGGCCTTCTGTGATCTTTTCCTGGCATAACAAAATTTTTCAATATGTCTCGTTCTTTTGTAGAAGTCATAGACAATGTCTTTCTTCCCTTTGTACTTGTTATTGACATAGATAACATGTTCTTCCTTTGAAGTGCTTGCTTCCTCTTTACCTTTGAGCTTCTTTTTTTCCTCAAGGAGTGATGCTTTAATGTCTACTAGCTTTGGATTTGGCATATTATTTAGTGTGGTGGAGACATTACCAAATTATGGAGGAAGACTATTGAGCAAGACTCCAATGCATATGTCATCTTCCATTTTTAAGTTAATCCCTGCAAGTTGAGTTAGCAGAATTTCCATATAATTAAGGTGAGTTGCAAGGGATGTATTAGCCTTCATATCCAACCTGAAAAACTCAATCAACACTCCATGTTTTGAAGATTTAGATTGGGCACCAAACACTGTGTCCGACTATTCCCAAGTGGCATGAGATGTATCACATGTGTCTACATGGTGGATATAACTGTCATCAAGCTCAAGCTTGATGATGGCTTGGGCTTTGTCATCATTCTTTTGCCATACTGCTGCAAGAGCAACATCTCTGGGTTTCTTTTCTTGGCCACTACTTATTGACCAAAGGCCCTTCTTCATCAGGATCAATTTGATCATTGTCTGCCAAGTGTGGGAGCATGTTTCTTTGAAGTAGCATGACGGTGAATCTTTCCCCATACTAGATGGCGAGAGCAACAGTAAATTAGCTTCAACAATTGAGGTAAATCCAGCAAGAGAGTTGAAAAAGAAAAAATTGTGCCAAAAAACACAATAGCTATTAGTGTTTAAACAACACTATTTAGTATCAAGAGATACTTTCTTGAAGCTTAATGTTGGATATTGATGCTTGATCTTCTTGAACCTTCTTCTTGTTGGGTTTGAGGGTTGCAATTGCTGGAACTTTAGTGGTACAGTGGATTAGAGTTGCAATGGGTTGTTTGAGCCAAGGGAGTGATAAAATGAAGTAATTTTTTAGCTTGAGATCAAAATGGCTATGGTTGTCCTGTCAAAATAGGGACCAACGTAAATCAACTCGCACAAGCTCCACAAATCAAATATGCTCAAACCCTTTGAGACGGAGGACCCTCACTAATGGGTCTAAGTGCCTCTAAGAGGGTTTGTACTTGTTTTACCCAAGTTAAGAGATCTAAGCCTTGAAAGTGATCATTGTCAAAACTACACCCAGATTTCGGGAAATGCAAATGCCGGGCATGATACGCATCAATCTCCTCAATTTCTGTACCATGAAGTTGTACCTTGACCTGAAGATCAATCTCAAGAAGAAATCTTGAAGAGATGTGACTTGGTTGAAGAGATATGGCTGCTCCAATAGAGGTAGGTGCTGTTGGCTATGGAGGTCAAGAATGGTAGAGTGAAAATAAAGTGAGAGATGAAATATTATTATGGAGCTAAGCTAACCAAAGGTTGTGGGGAGCTGAAGGAGAAGTGAGCTAAGCTAAATCGAGCTCACCATGGCTCCGATACCATGTTGAGAAACACAGATCCTTGAGCAAGTTCTAGCTATGGAGGATAGAAGTCAATGATAAGAAGCATGATGACAGAGACTAGACACTAACTATTACTCAAGTGAATTAGGTTCTAAGACAGATTAGCTTCTTGGACTCATAAACACAATATTGAGTGCATAGACAAGATTGAAAGTACAAAGTACAATAGCATTCATCATTTAACTCAATGTCAAGTCCATGCGTTTATAGTTGTAGGATGGTTCCCCTTTTCTCACTGTGCCCATGGGATTCAGGCAACTTCTCTCCTAGGTTGTTGCATGTCCCTTGCCCTATTTCTCCATACAAAGAGGCTGTCTTAGGAGTGTGATTGCATAAATCTCAACATGTTGAGGTACTTGAGTGGTACAAGAGATATGTGCATATGCTTTGGGAGAAGTAGCAATGGTGTACTTGGATACACAGACTCAAACTATGCAAGGAATGCTTACGATAGAAAGTCAACCATATGATATGTTTTTACCTTGTATGGTGGTGCAATCTCATGGATGTCTCACTTGCAAAAATGTGTGGCATTATCTATCACTAAAACTGCCAATATATTACAACTACAAAGGCATGCAAAGAAGCCATATGTCTTACTCGTCTACTGGGAGACTTAGGCTTGGTGAAGGCATGCCATAGTTACATAGTGAGAGTCCAAGTGCCATCATATTGGCAAAGAATTTTTTGTTTCATGCGAAAACCAAGCATATAAAAGTGAGGTACGACTTCATTCAAGTACTTGAGGATAAGCAAGTTGGGCTTATTAAAGTTCATACTCATGATAACCCTATAGCCTTTCTCACCAAGAGTTTGCCTCCAAAAAGTTTGCACATTTCAAGAAATTCAATGGGCATTGAATGAGGTTAACTCACATGCATTATACCTCACAAATTCTCTCGTTCTTTTGTCCCCCTTAAAGGCACATTAGCCTTTAAGTGGGAGGTTGTTAGTATAAAGGCCAATATGACCGGCCACCAATATTACTCACTAACCCTAACTATATATACACACATTCTTTATTCTTTGAGTGATAACACAACAAGGTACTACTCACAGAGCTATTGGAGGCACCAAAATCTCTCTCTCTCTCTCTCTCTCTCTCTCTCTCTCTCTCTCTCTCTCTCTCTCTCTCTCTCTCTCTCTCTCTCTCTCTCTCTCTCTCTCTCTCTCTCTCTCTCTCTCTCTCTCTCTCTCTCTCTCTCTCTCTCTCTCTCTCTCTCTCTCTCTCTCTCTCTCTCTCTCTCTCTCTCTCTCTCTCTCTCTCTCTCTCTCTCTCTCTCTCTCTCTCTCTCTCTCTCTCTCTCTCTCTCTCTCGTTGTGCAATCTCCATTCTCTTTGCAACTCCAACATCCTTCTTTGAATATCATTTCTTGTCTTGCAAGATCAACATAGGTCTTATGGCAATCCTCAGCTACTTGGATATCATGTCTTATTGTCTTAACTTTCTCATCTAGATCTTCTAACATGTTCTTGGAAGTTTCCATCTTTAAAGTGGGGTCAAAGAAATTGAACAAGGTAATTAGACTCACAACCAAGGGAAAGATCATTGTGGTTGCCAAGTGTAATCAACAAGATCACAAATAGTTAATAAACAAGGAAATCCACCACATCTAAATCTAACATAGAAGATTGCAAATATCGCAAATATTACAACTTATCATGATAAATAATTAAAAAATGCATAGAATAGAATACCAAAATAAGGGATCATCTTCATTAATATTCAATTCACTAAGTACATTACTTCGTGATACACAGAACTTTCAATTTCATCAAATAACCAAACTAAGAATGCATACAAATACATGTATTTACAGCTAGATCTGCACTGCTCAATCGGCAGATTTCAGAAGACACAACTATTAAGGCATGATGCTTGACTCTTTGATCCGTCTGGCACTCTTTATCTTTATCCAATACTTGAGCAATTCCCAACATACCTCCACCACATGTATCCATACTTTTCTAGGTGTAGGGTAGCATAACAAATATTGGCTTCGTCTATCCTTTGTTAGAGGGTAAGGTACATCTCCAAATTGCTAAATCGACGACTCCAAATTATTAGGTGAAGGATTATCTCCCTTGAATTTGGAAATATTGATCTTTTTTATTGTACTCTTTTTCATAGTAAGGTTGGTGTCTACCATAATGAGGCTGTCCATATGAATTTGGCCCATGATAAAAGCATTACCCATAGGAATGTTGACCCGAAGAAGGCTTCCCATAAAATTGATGACCATGAAGAAATCTATCTTCATGTCTATCATCATGAGCAAGTTCATTATGTATCTCCATCCTATGTGTTACATATGTGGACTAAGGGTTAAATGATTTATAAAATAGATCACACTTCTTCTTCTCTAGGGAGGGGATGAAGATCTTCATAGTAATCTTGGAGAGACTTGCAATTTTCCCTTCATAATAAACCTCAAATTTATATGATTCTATTGATTTACATCTCTAACTTATGAATTTTCTCCAACCTTAAATGTAAAGGACATAGGTTTATTTGAATGTTTCATAGGAATAGGGCCAATTGTGGGCTAAGGATTTGACCATTTGTCATTCAAGTTATTAATTGTTGTTATTATTTGATCAAATTTTGACTCTATATTTTGAGTGAGATAAAGAATTTTCACATTCATGTTCTTAACATCATGTGAAAGCTATAGATAATCATGATATTCTTGAGAGACATTTATGTTAGCCATATGGTCATGGATATTGGGTGCAATAGAAGAACCACCTTCCCCGTTTGATATAATCTTCTCTACACCTTCTAAGGCTTGATGCATGGATCCAATAAAGGGATTAGACATAACATGGGTGCAACTCCTCACTAATGCTATCAACCCCTTGATATTTACGTTTACTAGCCATAAAAGAATAGATGCAATTGTATAGACAACAAAGTAGTAAAATGCCAATGTCTCTCTTGATGTTCTACCAATCCAAGAGGTGAATAGCTCCAAAATAAGCTTATAGTACAAGGAAAAGACAACTTAAATAATCTCTTGAATCCAATATAGGTAGCTATGTCAAAGAAAGCAAAACATAGAGCCATGTTTAGTTGTCTATGGTGTTTTCCATAACAATGATTGTCAAAAAAACTTGAATCTCTCTCCAAACATAGAATCAAATGGAGCTCAAAATGGCTCGTTAGAGAAAGATTTCATGATAAAGCCTCGAAACATAACTCTACACCTATAAAAGATTCAGCCTTGCTACCCCAAAACTAATACTAAGCAAATTTGTAATGCTTTGACTGTGTGACTAACACTACTATCCATTGTTGTACCTAGAGTTTTGAAAATGAAGAATGCTCATGTCAAGAGAATAAGACTCAAACGTAGCTCCAATGTATTGTCATTTGAAGGGAGGATACCATAGTAAAATGGGTCGAAGGGTTCATATCCTCTCTTCAATTTGAGGTTTTCCCCATGAGAAATGCTAAGAGAAGAAGAAAAATAGAGCTAAAATATCTCAAATAGCTTGTCAACAAGAAAGCCTCAAGCATAAGCCAATGATTAAGAGCATAATACTTGATAAGTAACAAGGCTTGGCCTTGCTATAATACTATTGATTCTATGCCAAAATTTGCATTGATTAGGTTGGCTACCATCTCCTCTAAAACCTATGCAACATAGGTATTACACGAAGCTTGTGAAGCATAGGTCATGGTTCATCAATGGTTTGATGCCAAGGAAGAAAAGGAGAGATACGATTGGTTTTCCTCAGAAGTTCAAGAAAGAGCTTGAAGAATAGGCTAGAAATTAAGTCTATTGAAAAGTAGTAGAGTTTTTATGTTGTAAGCCCCTTTTTCAGGCAAAATGACATTCAAGAATGCTCAAAAATTGGTGACGAGCTAACCAATATGGCATTCCTCCATTTTTGTGAATCTCTCTCTCAAATAACTCCAAAATTAGATCTAGATATTTTTAGGATCCCTAATAGTTATAGGATTATACCTATAATCGAATTGTATTTCCTATACCTTGTCTAATGTGGAATTACAAAGAGATGGACCAAGAAACCATAGCCATAGCATGCATTAACGTAATGCACATGGCAAAAAGAAACCATGGCTAAAATCAAAGAGAATACTAGACAAAGATAATAGCTCTTGATGAGGCCATACTCATGCACTAGAACTCACCATCGTGCTAGGTGGACATGAATACACACCTTCATGCTAGGTGGCAAGTCAAAGATCCTCAAAGTATAAGAGTACAAATGGTGTGCTAAAGATAGAATGTTGTGCCACAAAGCTTTGTGTCCACAAAACCCTAATTGCTAAAGTTTTAGTGTAAAGACATGCCCTAAAATTGCTACATTACATAATTGGTAAACAAAAGGGAGGTTAAAGAGTGAACATTGCATTGCCACAACATATTAAGCATGTTTAATTGCTACATCAATTTTTCATTTTTGTTGTCTTTGTGAACAAAGGGATGTGATTGTATCTACTACATTGACAAAGTATTTGTTAAATTTTAATTAGAAAGCACTTGTAAAATCTACTATTGGACTAGTTAAGTATATCACTCTTTGTTTGATAAACTAAGCATTTTACATAAGTGAAACTCTAATAAAAAGACTTATAGCTCAAATGATTTGCTACTAACATATTTAAAAACATATTGAAATGTGTATTCCAATATTCTACACTTGAATGAATAGATCTATTTTTAAAATGCACATGACTAGTTTCAATAAAGCAAATGAAAATTATTTGAGGTAAGAGACATAATGAACACTAAGAGATGTTTCAAAAATATCTTACTTGGCTACATGCATCCTCTTAGTTAGTCATATCCTACATATCCTGAAGCTTCTCGTTACATTTACAAACCCCTAATATTTCTTTAGAAAAGCAAAAGACAAAAGATAAAGTTTTTTCTTTTTACTTAAGGGATTCATACTCACCATTGAAGTTCGACGTGAAGGTGATATATTTTCAAAAAACAAGAATGTACCAAAATGTAGCACATGCCTTTGAATCATTATTTACTCAAGATTTAATAAAGAGAAAGGGTTCCATTAACCGAGATTGATGCAAGTATGAGCCATCAATTCGCCATCAATTCCTATACTAATCATTCTCTTACTTAAATGTGGTTGCTAACTTTGCACATTATTTTAATATGAGACAATATAACTCAATATCTCAAGAATTACCTCTATGTTAAGATGGAATTTCTTAGATGGCCTAAATACGAGTTCAACTTTTTTGTAGTGACAAAGGTTTGGGGATTTTCATATTTAGGCCTCTTCTCCATGAAAAACCTCTATCCCTTGGCTTGGTCCTCTTTGTCTCTTTCTTTGTGTGCCCCTCTTCCCTAATCAATTGACTTTTAGTCCTCCCAATATGATGCCCTTCCAACATTTATTTTTATAAGTACCTTGCCATCCTTTTTACAAAACCCCCCTAAGTGTCATTCTTAAGGAAGGCCTTTCCCTTCAACACAAAATCCTCAAACATTTTTACTTTCCATTTTATTTGTGCATCATGCATATATAATAGTCATTTTCATATTATAGTCAAAGAATGTAGCTAATGTAATTGCATCATCCTAACATCCATTTCCTAAGTAAAAATAAATTCAGAAAAATCTTGTAAAGACATATATTGCAAATACTAAAGTAATTAATGCCCCAAGATACCAACAAGGCCTTACCTTTATCCAACTAACCAAGTTATGTAAGACCAACCTACTCAAGTAAGTGCACTAGGTTGATTTCAAATTGCCTACTTTGTCTACCCTACCTTGTACTCTATATAAAACCTCCAATACTAGACAAGATAATATAACACATC
Source organism: Lygodium microphyllum (assembly GCF_053477565.2). Taxonomy (NCBI): domain Eukaryota; kingdom Viridiplantae; phylum Streptophyta; class Polypodiopsida; order Schizaeales; family Lygodiaceae; genus Lygodium; species Lygodium microphyllum. The sequence continues at coordinate 86,402,464 of NC_141155.1, forward strand.
TTAGAAGGACCAAAACATTCCAATGAGTTCAAAATTCATACACAAGATGATTGATCATCTGCATGAATGTAATCATACCCACGCCTTAAGACCTCTTTGAGTCAAAAGAGGTATCCGTTTTTGTGCAAATAACATCGTAACTTACCATATAAATTGTGGCATCGCTCATGTGTCTATCATGAATGTTCCAAAATTATGTCTTCCAATACCATGCAAGTACAAAACATTGTTATTTATCACTATGCAATACAGTACTAGGGCCATTACTATTGACAATGACGCTTTTTGAATTAGAATGTGGACAAGAAAACTCAACCTACATAAACTTTACTCACATATGACTTTGAAACGTGCAATGAAATTTCAATACTTATTTATGTGGTCTCATGACTATTTGGATCACACCATCTATTCTCAATGGTACATACATACTTATATAACATCTCTATGGTCATACATCGTACAATTTCTATTCATGGAATTTACATCACACAATACATAGAAACAAAATGTTCATCTTCATCTTCACATCTTGAATTCTATGTTCCTTGCTTCAATATTTTCCTTCACATTCACCATAGAATTCTGCCAAAAAATCTTCCATGAACTTATGTCGTCGCTCTGCTCGACGACGACCAGCCTGCCACAAAATTTACAAAGTGATAATGTACCCAAAACTAGTTAATTGAGATATCTGCACAACAATGGTTATGTTACCAAAACTACTCAATTGAAAGACAACAAAAAAATGTAATGTGTCATGGTTCTTCCATTGTTTTAATAATCATGTGACCATAATGATCTTGCAACTTAATCTTCAAATAGACAGATGTAGCATATACTACAGTAATGATGTATGAAGACACTACACACCACCCAAGATTTCCCCTTTTTATGACATCTTTTCCCTACACTACTCTTGGTAAATCAAGACTTTAAATTAAATGAGTTCTAATTCTAGTACCCATGCAATGGACTCATACCTACATTTGCAATTTCCCATGCTAATTATCCTTCTAATGGAGTAAAGGATTAATTCTAAGCTCTGGGCATGTTGACCACTGCATCGGAACTAAAGAATTTGACACTAGCCATGCGATGGACAAGGGTACAGCCTATGTGGCACAAGGGCAGGACAAAAAAAACAAGATTAGATGTGAAACTTTCATTGGCTTGAAAGTTTGGGCCTTCAAACTAAGTTACATTGAAAGTTCCACCCAATGAGCAGCTACTGAATGCCAGACAGTTCCCTCCTGTTTTAACAAGATTCTAGGAAAAATGCATTCAGAAAGGCATGTATCACCATTTGCAGCTCTGTTTCTGTCTCTTTGGTAGCCCATGCCTAGTTCAACTCGATTGCTGTCCATTCAGTTTGGCTGCAGACTTTTATTTTCGGCCATGGAGAATTCATTCGTGTTGTCATTGGTGGTTCTATGAGTCAGTGACCTTACATAGTGGGTGCCAACGTCAAGAAAAAATGATTCCATGATAAGATCCCATAAATTTTACACACATTGCCTGCATATGAATTATGAGAAGTTAATACTCCATTGGAAAAGGGGTAATAGACCATGAACCTGTGTTTTCATGAGATTTTTGAGTTTGAGCAGTTTCTCATAAAAGTGGTTAATTGTTGTTTGCTTCTCCTTTGGTTTGGTATAGTCCTGTTTTGTTATATTGGTACGCGGCAGCTTGCTTGGATCGTGAAGGACACAATTCCTACTACCGCCAAATGTGAAGGCACGGGCAATGCCTGCAAGAAAGAATTTCATTAACTAGTAATACTAAAGCAGACAGATGTTAAAATAAGAGAAGGGAAATAAAGTCATACCAATTGCTCCAATCGCATCAAGCCTATCCGCATCCTGAACTACTCCAAACTCAATTGAGGGTTGTGCATTTGGTGCTCCTTCAAGTTCATCCTTAAAACCTACACACCATACAACTAAGATCATATGTATCTCATGGAAGAGTACTACATGTCTCTCTCAAGAGCACGAGAAGAGAATATACCCATATTTTGAATGATGTTCATAACGGACTGAATGATGTTTGCTGGCACGAGCTGATTTGTGAGGAACTCCTCTGCTGTCAGATGCTCTTCCCCACATCTGGTAATAAAACATAATGCTTTCAAGCCCATCGAATCAAAGGTGTTTCAGATCCATAATTTCAGAAGTCTACTCACTTGCCAGCATACTTGTGATCATCTGCAAAATAACAACATAAAAGCAGTCACTTTCTCAAACTCTGAATGTCACGTCCAAATGCTCTGAATCAATAAGTTCACCCTTAAAGGATGATGGCATACCTATATCATGAAGCAGAGCAGCAAGCTCAACCTGTGGAGACATTTGAGAATTAGTTGACACATCAATGATGCATTCGGCATCACTCTACAATAATTGGACTTGAGAAAAGGGCCGGGAGGTGCGTGGACTCCAACAACACCTCTCAGCACCTTGCCTGCCATAACCAATAAGAAGTCTCTCTGAACAAATCTAGCACAACAAAGATATGGCCAATCACAGTAACATGCAACTAATAATCCTCTATAAGAGTGGGAAGGGAAGGGCAAAAGCTAGAAACATATGCAACTATATCATTAGACAACCAGAAATTCAGATTGTGGACCAGATCTTTAAAAAGGAAAATTTAAAACAATCGTGCTAAACTGACTCATGTTTAGGGACATAGTAATGGAACAGACCCAATGTCCTCGATTCAGTTGGTTTCCCACACCATGGTTATTGCACTCCTGGTGTGTTCTCTTCAAGGAACACTAAGTTCTAAAATAATGGAAAAGAGATTTCCCCTGAAATATGTAGTCATAAATTTGCATGCAAGAACTGTTTACACTTCCTAGAGATTTCTCACTGAAGCATAAATTTGCATGCAAGAACTATTTCCACTTCCTGATTTTACTGCCCAAACACAGCTTCGTAAAAAGACCCAAAATAAGCCACATACAAGTGTACCTGCATTATTTGGACAAGGCTAACATGCCCTCTGTTGGGTTTTCCAGGTGATCTCAATTTAATTCATAAAGTTCAGCTCTCTCTTTTGTAAGTTGAAAAATGTTACATAGAGGTTTCCATTGTAAGATGTGATAAAAAGGATTATATACTTGTGATTAGAGCTTTCTTAAAACAAGATACTATATTTTTAAAATGATTGACAAAAGATATAAATACAAACTCATTTAATCCAAAAAATAACACAAAGATATATTCTGAAATGCATCTACGCTTGAACACATGACTTTACATCAGCCACATTGTTGTCAACCATCACCAAACCCTAGGTACAAGATTAAACAATACATGTACTGAGATATTGATCTTGGATTGACTCGCATGCTCAAGCATACTTCAGAAAGACACTGACCAGCAAGTATTTATATCTTTGTGCCTCCCTGGCACCTGCGCTGCCCCTTGTGGATGCCCGTGCTGCTCGAAGAACAGCTGCTGCCCCAGCCGCCACCTACTCCACCTGCACTCCTGCTGCTCTGCCTGCCTATCCAGCTGCCTTCCCCTTTGCAGCTGCCTGCCCACCTCTGCCTACCTTCCCTATCTCCACCCTCATCCTTACTGCTGCTGCCTGTCTACTGCCCTAACAGCAACTGTGGTTGCAGCTGCTCCTCTCCTCTCGCCTCACCACCATCTTCCCAGCTGTCCTCCTGCCCTTCCCTCTCTTTGTAGCACCCTTCCCCCCAACTTTTGATCAGTCAGCACTTATCCAGGAGCTTCCAATAGAAGGGTACGCAATGGCAACCCGATACTAGTGCAACACATGGGTGCACTCCAACCATACTTCTTTAATGTGGTGACTGGTCCTTTCTGACGAACAGCTTGAAACAATCTGCATCAAGGAGGGGTTGGAGAAGACCAAAGTCTCTAGACAAGTCGTGGGTCACTTCCCTTCCCAAGGACAGCTCTGAGATTGGCTTCACTCTACCTTACACATCAGCACCTTGCGCATCGTGGATGCAATGCTGATGGGGCATCTTCACAGTTCGCCTCTCCTCCGGGTAGGACCTCAGCTACACACACACACCACAGCAATAGTGAACAGCAAGAGAGAGTGCGCATGTGTTGGAATTTCCCATCCACTAATGTGAGAGTGAATAATGAAAGTTGAACATTAAAGTACTGAAGTACCACACTCTTAAGAGGTGTTCACACTTTTTTTTAATTTGGGGGGCGGGGATCTTCTCCAACCAGAAGGTAAAAAGCACATGTGTGCATAGGGAGTGTTCACACAGAATGACCAAAGGAAAAGGATAAGTGTGACAACCTGTTGAGCTAAAACACACTTCTCAGCTGATTGGCATTCTTAAACAGCCCCGAAACACACTTAATTAATGAAAAACCCTAAAAAGAGGAGCGGTCCGAGAGAGTTTCAGTGGTCCCCCAAAAAACCCTAATTTTTTGGGGCACCGTTCAACATCTATAAATAGACAAGCTGCCCCCATTCAGCCTCATTCTCGTCTGTGCAGGTTTCACACTCTTGAGTGCACTTTTCAGCCATCAGTCTACCATCTACTTGGTTGTCCAGCCTTTGAGACTGTTGCCACCTCTCCATCAGCCCTTGCAGTGCCCTGGCGCCTTCCTCCAGGCTGTCGCCCACTATTTGGCGCCTTCCTCCAGGCTGCGTTTGGCATCTTCCAGCTATCGCCAGCATCTTCATCACCCTCTGTAGCTTGCATTTGGTTCCAAAACAGCCACGCAATAGTTCCTACACACTCCAACTGCTTGCGTTTGGTGTCTCTTTCTCCAAGCGATAGGCACCAGTGCTCCTCCCCATCCAGGCGAACTCCTACTTGCATTTGGTACTCTAGGCCCTTCTGGCATCATTGTTTTGCAGATTCCTCACTCCGACTGGTGGTCACAGACTTGGGATTCATCTCCCGTGGACGTCACTCTCCAGCACATTGCTCTACCCTTGAGTATCTGTACACTCTCACATTCATTTACACTATTCATTCACTTCAGAGTTACGCTCTTTTCTCCCTTCTTCTATTTGTGTTTAAGTTTCTGAGTTTGAGTTTTGAGTTTTTCGTTTAGGGTTTGAGTTTTACTTTCTGTGTCTGTGTCTGTGTCTGTCTCTTTGTGTATTTGTCGTGGTTGTACACTCTGTGTTTCCTCAGTACAAACCCTAGCAGTTTTCTTCACATGGTGTCAGAATCGGTGCTCTTGTAAAGAGTATCTTGCGGATATTGTGGAGAGCTAGTCTTTGTACGAGGCACACAATACGACTCGTAACCGAATCACAATGTCCCAGACACCTTCTCCAATTCCTATGATGTCCTATCACGCTTCTCCATCACTAGAGGCTCTCAGACGACATTATGGACTCAGTGAGGAGGATGACACTCCACTTTCACCTTCACCTTCTTTTTCTACTCCTATTCCAGATTTCACTAACATGACAGAGGACTTTGAGGAGTACTATCGCAACAAGTACAGTGATGTTTACACCCCTCCTACCAGTTTTACTACCACATTTGGACCGGTTGGTGAGGCTAGCCACCTCTCCGATCATGGAGGATATATGGCATTCGGAACATCTAGCAATCCATCTTCATCATCTCAACCAGATCCAATGTCAAGTTTGTACAATCCTTTTGAGTTGCATGAATCAAAACCCTCACTTGTTTCTTCTTTTGAGGTACAAGATCCAAATGGCTTTGCATATTTGAACTTCAATTCCGCAAATGAGCAAACTCATAGTACCTGGGACGACTGTGATGGGCATCCCCCTCACTATCTCCAAATTCACATCTCACATGACCACTCAGACGTAGGGGTTTTCATCCTCAGCTTATGGTGCGTCTTCACACTCTCCTTGGGTCACACCTATGCACACATTTCCATCTGCTACTCCACGTGTTTCCATCCCACCTCCTTGGGTTACTCATGTGGCTACCATACCCATGCCTAGTCAGCCCATCCCTACCTATGGATCCACCTTGCACACTACCTGCATGCTTGGTGGGCACTCTGGGACCCATTCTCAAGTGCACTCCACTCCCCCATCTTTCTCCCATTACACTTTTTCACACTACCCATCTCCAAGCACTACCACTCCTATTGCAACAGCCAAGAATGCCTTCACCGATAAGACTCGTTTAAACGGGTCGAATTTCACCACTTGGTCGAATTTCATGCAACAAGTGCTCGAGTCTCAGGGTCTTTGAGACCTCATCATTGGTCTAGAGCCTATGCCGGACCCTTGACTAGCTCACCCTGACTACATCTGTCAATGGAGAGCCCGCAATGCCACAGTCAATGTTGAGTTGATGCACGATTTGCTTCTTGAGTTTCACTCTCAATAACAGCACTTCCCACTAGCGTCAGAGCGTTGGAGTCACCTTCTCGACCGCTATGCAGCCCGCAATCGTACTCGGCATGTCATGAGGATATGTATTTTTTAAAACCTCACTTAACATATGGATTAATTTTTAATCACATTATTAAGTGAATGTTACACATGTGAGGTGCAACTAGGGTTAGAGTAAATTTATGAGCCCAGGACCCCAAAAAATCACTTGATGTCAAAGGCAAAAGTTGCTATAAGTTATGTCGCACAAGTATGTGGTGGTATCTGGTGCCAGTTGTTGGCCTAGGTCATTCATTTGGCTATAAGTGTCAGTTGGTGACACTAGAGAAGTGGCGTTTAATGGTACCTAACGTCAACCTTATGGTCAAAGATGGCACAGAGACACTTGGGAATGGAAGTCACCTAGCCAATTTAATTATTGGTCAATCAGATTATTTTTCAAGGCACCAAAATAATTATTAGATTAATTTTCAGTATTTAAATACTGAAAATTAATATTTAATTATGGCTAATGCTGAAAAAACCATTTGGAAAGGTTGCCACTTGTCAAAAATACCCATGCAAGACTGAAAAACTTCTTTAGAGATTGGAAAGAGATATTTTTAGTGTATTCAGCCTACAAGAGAAAGGAAGGAGATGCTACTGGTCTGATTTGTAGCCATTGGAGAGGATCTTTTGAGGTAGCCAAGAGCTACCTCTCTCCAGCCAAGGGTTGTTCATTGGTCTTCTCCACCAGGGGCTGGAGAAGACCAATCAACAATAGGTGATAGTATCTACACGCTGTAGAGACAGGGCAACAGTAGTAAATGACTGATTTTCTTCAGTTCTTTGCATCTACAAGCTATTGAGACAAAGCAGCAGCAGTAAATGACAGATTTTCTTCAGTTCTTCACAAAGAAACTCTAAATTTTCTCTCTACAACTTTCTCTCTCACCTCCCAGCCATTTCACAGCCTTGCTCCGAAGATCTCAGCATTTGGACCCTTGGAGGCCGAGAAATTGCAGATTTCTCTGTTGTAAACCCTAATTTACAGCAGAAATTAGGGTTTAGCAATGGCCTCGAGAAGCGTACCAAAAATTGAAAGCTCCAAGACTTGGATTTTCTAGGGCTGAAGGTAAATTTCAACTAAATTCGGGTGGAGTACGAGCCAGCCATTGAATTTGGGGCATTTCCATCATCTATGAACTCGGTGAAGGCCAATTAAGTGCCCAAATCAAGGGGCAAATCAAATTGAAGACTTGCTTGTCACTTTGGACAGCAAGGGGAGTTTGGATTGCGAAGGCCCAAAGGGGATCGGGAGAATCCCATTGTAAATCAACTTTTTCTTCAATAAAGCTAAAGAAATACCGAAAGGGGAGCCAATTTTGGGGCCAATCGAGTGTGCATTGTCCAAGATCAGTAGGTAAATTTGTATTTTCAGATTTGCATTAATTGTTTGCTACTATAATTAAGTTGTAATCAGGGTTATTTACCACCCTATCCGAGGAGGAAGACTGGTTGCATGGTTCCATTGCTGGGATACCATCAAATCCTTTGAATTGGTGGGCCCATGGTACTTGATTGCAACTTGGGACTATTGCATTATTGCTGAAATTGTTTTCAGCAGTTAATTATAGCAAGCATGTCTTCACATGGTGATACGGGATCAAATGGAGAGGATGCATCACTCCTTGGTCAATCACGTGGTGAAGGGGGAAACTCAATGACTGATGTTGGGCATGGTTCTCAGCATGGACAGCGCTGAAAATGTGGGAAATGACCCAAATGTTGGCACTTCAACGCATAAAACAGCTGATAACCAGCAAGGGGCTGAAGAATTTGATGATAGCTTCAAGGATCGAATGCGTACAGCAGCAAATCTTTTTGCTGAATTGGCAAAGGATCCCCAGTTTACTCAATTTTTGAATGCCCAAAAGAAGAACAGCAAAGGCAAAGAGAATAAGACACCTTCTACAGCTTCGGGACAACCACAAGAACAGAAGGAAATGCCTAAGCCTTCTTTAGAAGAGCCCAAAATGCCTAATGAGCACAAACAGTTGGTATCCATGGGATAGCAAGTGCAAATGCACGGCCAACTTGGTGGTGCCAATCCATGGGAACATGGGCAGCAAGGCAATTATGCACATGCAAGCATGGGACAGCAAGGATACTTTGGTGGTGGTACCATTTTTCATGCTATGATTGGACAAGCACCGCATAAGGGAACGTATGGCACAAATCCCTATGGTATGCAATAGCCAATGCATGGCTCACAACACCCAATGTATCCGAGTAATGCAAGTGGAATGCCTAATCCCATGTATGGCAACATAAGCATGATGCTTAGGGCACAAAGAGGGCCACATGGATATGTACCTGCACCCCCAAGGACTGTTGGAGCACAAGGATTTGGTGTTGGTCATGTAGGTGCTTCAAATAGTGCTGGTTTTTATGCAAATACAGCCAATGTACCCTTTTTACAGCAGTCCATTTATGATAACTTGACTCACATATGTCCGTCGAAGGACTAGGATGAAGGTGGCAAAAGCGTGAAGTTTGAGCCTTTCAGTGATACACAAGATAGGCTAAAAGCACTTGTTTTTATTCAGCAATTTGATGCAGCCTATTTCTGGAGGCAACTTCACAAAGGCATCTAAGATACGCAAGGCAGCCACATTTTTTAAGGGAAATGCATTGCAGTGGTGGACTACACTTCTTATTCAAGGGAAGTCACCTAACACTTGGGTCCAGTTCAAGCAAATGTTTGCTTCAAATTGGTTGACAAGTACCTTTGAAGTAGGCATTATGACAACTTGGAATCGGTTGAATTCCAAAGACTGCAAGAACTTGGATCAGTATAATAAGAAGTTTTGGGATGCATTGCTGCCAGTTACTTCTTATCGCACAGTACCCCTCCATGAGCAGGTGGAGAAGTATATTTGTGGTTTGCCAAAGGGTATTCGGGATTTTTGCATTAAGTCCACTGTTTCTAGTATGTCTAAGCTTATAGAAACTGCTACTACAACCGACACATTGCTGCATGGAAAGGATGCAGGATTCCACGATGATGATGCCAAGTCACATGTCAAAGAGTCGAAGGCTGAGAAAAATGGTAAATCTGAAAATAAAGCTGACAATCAGGGCAGATCTGAAAAATAGAGCTGGAAAGAGGAACAGATCGCAAAGAAAGAGTGGGCAAAATGATGCACTTGTTGAGCTAAATATGCATTACTTGCTTATTAGCCTCTTAAACAGCCCCAAAACACACTAAAAATGCTCTTTTAGAGTAAAACCCTAAAACGAGGAGCAGTTCGAGACAGTTCAATGGAAACCCTAAAACGGGGAACGGTTTGAGAAAGTTTAGTGGAAACCCTAATTTTTGGGGCCCCCTTTCACATCTATAAATAGACAGGCTGCCCCCATTCAGCGATCATCCTTGTTTACAGGTTACACCAGCCCACACACTCTCTGCTGCTGTTGGCACCCAGTTTCTAGCCTGCAGCCCACCTCCATCTGCTGTCCAGTCATCATCAACTACAGCCACATCATCTTCAGCCTGTCCATTGCTGTAGGCAACAGCTCTCAGCTGCTGGCGATTGTTCCAAACTGTCCCAGACTGCTGTTCAACCCGCTGTCCATCATCTCCAAGGTCAGCCAGCCTGCATTTTCAGCATTGCAAGCCCTGACACTCTCAGACACTGTTTCAGCCTGCTGTTTACAGCAGACTCTGCACAATTTCCAACCCCCGATCGGTGGTACACTGCTGCGTTTACCAGTTTCCAGTCTCCAGACTGCTGCGTTTTGGTGACCAGCCTGTTGCCATTCACTATTCAGCACTCCTACACTCCGACTGGTGGTCAGAGACTTGGGATCCATCTTCGGTGGACATCACACTCTGACATTGCTCTGCCCTTGAGTACACTGTACACTCTTAAATTCATTTACAGCATTCATTCACTTCAAATTTGTGTTCTCTCTCTCCCTTCTTCTGTTTGTGTTTGAGTTTTGAGTTTTGCATTTAGGGTTTGAGTTTTGCCCTTTGTGTCTATGTCTGTGTCTTTGTGTTTCTCTCATGGTCGTACACTCTATGTGTCCTCAGTACAAACCCTAGCAGTCTTTTTCACAGCACTATCACGTAAACCTCAATTGTCGGCTATCAATATGGTTTATCACACTGAGTTGGATGCCATGAAAGAGCAATATGTTGCTTATTCGAACTTTCCTAATGTTTATGATCAACTTTGCAATGGCCAAAGGCATGGACACTTTGTGTAAGAGATGGATTTCTAATGATGCATGGACGACTATGTGTCACAAAGCAACTAAGGCCTAGAGTTACCACTAAAAGGCATGCTCCTCTGTATGCAAGACATAGAGGTATTAATGCCATGGTCAAGGCAGTGGAGCATCTCTTTTATTAGCCAGCTTTGGGATATGATGTAAAACAGTTTGTTAAGGCATGCATCGTATGCCAAAAGGTAAAGCATGATAGGCAAAAGATCCCGAGTTTGTTGCAGTCCTTGCCTATTCCAGATATGCCTTGGCAGAGCATTGCAATGGACTTAATTGTTGAGCTTCCTAAGACACCTACAAGGAATGATGGGATATGGACTAACATTTTCAGGTTTAGCAAACAAGCCCATTTCATTCTAGTGAGGAAGAAAATTAAGGCTGATCATATGGCACGATTGTTTTTGCAATACATCTTTAAGTATCATGGTATGCCAGACATAGCAGCTAGAAACGTTAGAAACGAAACGTCAGAAACGTGTTTCGTAAGTTTCTTTCAAGAGGGGGTAAAATAAGAAACCCGGGTTTTTTTATATAGGGATTTTTAATAGTTTTGACTGGGAAAAGAGGTTCTAAACCTCTATTGAACTCTCTCTTAAACAAAGAATGGCCAATTGAGCTTGAGTGATAATAGAGTCAATTGAGAATAATACATTATACGTTACATATCCATGATCCATTATTGACTTGTCACTTATGTCAAAGTTAGCAAGCTATACTATGGTTTAGAACTCAAACATTATGATTCATATATATCATATAAAGAAAACTAAAATTAACATGTAAATAGCTATCTATAATATGGACTGAGTCAAGTTGTAACATCATGATTCTCATTTCAAAACAAACTGACAAAATGTCAAAATCGAGAATGAATCGTAATATATTATAAATAACTCATAAATGAGACTAAAGTTGTATAATATTCAAATCTCAAGACAAGAATAGATACTGGATTGACAAAGTCCAATAACTAAACAAAATCACAAAAAAATCAATCTCTTATCCAAAATCTTGGGCACTCACGAGTCATTATACATCATCATCATCATGTTTAACATTTCCCAATAGTTTTTGTCAAAAAAACTATGTTTTGAGTTCCAACTCACCAAAAAAAAATTTAAAAATAAAAACATCCACGTTTTTTACTTTCAGAAACGTTTCGTACTTTAAGAACGTAAGTTTCAAACTCAAAGAAATGTGTTTCTTAGCTGCTATGATGTCAGAGTCCATCATTGGTGATCGAGACCCCCGGATGACCTGTTTATTTTGGAAGGGCTTATTTGAGAATATGGGTACCACGCTGAAATTCTCATCATCCTTCCATCTGCAGACAGATGGTCAGCCTAAGGAAGCAAATTTCATAGTGTTAGATCTTTTGAGGTGCTATGTTTCAGACCACAAGACAGAGTGGGAGCAATATTTGCCCTTGGTTGAGTTTTCTTACAACAACACAGTACATAGTTCTATGGGCAAAGCTCCTTTTGAGGTGGTAAAACTACTCCACGACGAGGATATTTAATGACAACCCCAATACTCGCATGGTTAGTAAGTCCTCGAGAATCTCCATCAAAATATAAGGTATAAACCAAGGCTTCATTGATGTAATCTGCCATACTAACCAACCTACTCGTACTTATGATAATCAAAAGGCTAATCAAGAGAGGAGTGTGAGATTTCCTCACTAAACTTGATAGGGACACTAGTAAGAACCTGATGACAATGATGGCCATAGATGTGAATATTCCATATGAAAGAGTCATCTTGCCACTCAGTAATGTGATAACCCTTCCTCCACTAGATCACTTTGCCTTGGTAGTAATGCTACTCTAAATATAGATGCTCAAGATAAGGAATGACTTTTCCCATCCAATACTATTGGTATTCTTCGCAAGTTTAAGGTGGATCGTGAAGGACTTGTAAAAGCACCAAGTCCAATATCAGCCCCTACAAATAATAAGGCTTCGGTTTATTGAAGTTTACTTTAGTTTTGAACTCTACGCCTTGCAAATCTACTAAAAGGCATGTAGAGTTATTTCCTATACGAACAATCTTATAAAGGGTGGTAAGAAAGTACCCCCTATTTTGCACACAAAAGATAAGATCTTTGAGTTCGATTGCTATGTGGAAAGCATGGATGCAACTTATCAAAAGGTTAAGTATGCGCTTCAAAGATCACATGATAAGCAAAAGAGAGCAGTTGAACGTCATAGGCATGCTTTGCACTTTGCAGAGGGCGATTATGCATTACTATGATTTGAAAAGGCACGGCTAAAAAAGATGAAGGGCAAAGAGCAATTGTATCCAAAGCTGTCTATGAGATACTATGGGCCCTTCCAAGTGTTGGAGAAGATCAGTGATGCATGCTATAGGCTGAAATTGCCTCCATACTGGTACACAATGCCTTTCATGTGAGCTTGCTTAGACCTTTTCATGGAGATGTGCCAGAGGATGTATCTACTGAAATTCAGCCGAAGGTTGAAGAGCTCGATGAAATATTGATACCAAAGCAGACTTTGGCACACAAAGAGAGAAATATCAAGGGTAAGGGTTCCAAAAGGTACTTGGTGAAGTTTCAGAATTATTCAGCAATGGATGCCAAATGGATGGAGGAGGATGACTTGGTAGACCATCCTCAGTTGTTCAGCTTTACCTTGATGCTTTCTAGTTAGAACCGACTTTAGTTCGGGCTCAATCAGGTTCAGCAGAGCAAAGGTCCAAAGTAATATCTGATGCTTGCGAGGGAGCTAGCACCTCTGCTCCTCCAGTTATGGACAACTCTCGTATGTAGGGTTCCAAAAGGTACTTGGTGAAGTTTCAGAATTATTCACCAATGGATGCCAAATGGATGGAGGAGGATGACTTGGTAGACCATCCTCAGTTGTTCAGCTTTACCTTGATGCTTTCTAGTTAGAACCGACTTTAGTTCAGGCTCAATCAGGTTCAGCAGAGCAAAGGTCCAGAGTAATATCTGATGCTTGCGAGGAAGCTAGCACCTCCGCTCCTCCAATTATGGACAACTCTCGTATGTAGTGGATCTCGGATGTATTCAACATGCATCCAAGGTACTGTGCTGACAATATGTTTGCCATGAGGTCACTACTTAGTGTATTAGTCACTATGAGATGTATGCAGATGAGTATGAGTTTCACCCGGGCACTGGAACTATACTTTTGCATCAGCTTATGATCAATTTGCGTGAATTTTGCCTCAATTTTGAGATAAAAATTCTGATCAATTTCAACTCAGTTTTTTATCATCTTGAGAACCGTTTATGGACACTTTTTGGATTAGTTTTGCGTCATTTTTTTGCATTGATTGCTGGTCGGTTTTTGCAATGAGTTTATGATTAGTTTGGGGTCACATTTGCAGCAGTTTGTGATCAGTTCTCAAATCAGCAAGTGATCAGTTTATGATCAAATTATACTCAGTTTTCAATGGTTTACATCTAATTCCATGGACAACAGCATATGTTATGATGCCATTGATGTTTTAGCCATGGTTTATGCTTGGTTACGCTATGCTATGGTTTGGTTTTGCCAAATGAGTTAAGCTCATGAGAAATGGACATGTCACATGATAATCTGGCAATGTTTTTGAGATTCTTTACGAGTCTTTATGTTATATTATGTTAGCTAGTAATTTTCAGCATATGTGGGGTATATGGAATGGTTGAATAGCAATGCACAATGTTGTGTTGACTATGATGCCCTATGGAAATTCCAGTATAGTACTTTGCTTTTGATGCATTTGGCAGTGCAATCGAGGACGATTACAAGGATTTCAAGGGGGAGGGCTGTCATGAGAACATGTAATTTTTAAAACCTTGCTTAACATATGGATTAATTTTTAATCACATGATTAAGTAAATGTTGCACATGTGAGATGCAACTGGGATTAGAGTAAATTTATGAGCCCAAGACCCGAGAAAATCACGGGATGTCAAAGAAAAAAGTTACTATAAGTTATGCCGCACAGGTACTTGGTGGTAT